>NC_056737.1:812301308-812546308 GCF_019279795.1 Protopterus annectens
AGTCCAAGGTGGTATGAGCCATATTACTGCTTTGTGTTTGATGACCTAAGTGCATGTGTGATCTGGTGGATCTTGGCCTCTAATAGGCAACTGACTGTGACTCTTTCCTTAGTGTGGTGAGTGGGGCATCTGTGTGTATCTCACAATAGTCTCCTATGACCACAATATAGGGTTATCTGGTGGTTTTCTGATTTATTTTTAGAAGTTGAGACACTGTGAGATATGACTGTATATGACATGGTGGGTGTTGCTTAGGTGGACTGCTTTTGAGGTTGCTGAGGATACTTGTTTTAAGTGCAATTTCCGGGAGGTCTTTGGGGTTTAGACAGATTACATTTAAAATACTCACCATTATGTGTCTATTTGTTTGGCCCATACTATGTCTGGTGGGTGTAGTGTGTTTGTTTCTGACAACCTGTTTGGTTTTATAAGTGCGTGTTAAAATATTTAATTGATTTCCTTATGTCTCATGAGATCTGTTCTATGGCTGAAGTTATGAAAGACCTAATATGACTCATAATTGATATAATTGCCTTGATTTGAGAAGCAGTCCAAATGGATTACTGAGCCTTGTTTACCTATTACATAACAGGGCCTTGGTGTTCAGTGTGTGCACAAATATTGAAATCAAACAGACTAATAGGCTATATGTTTCACAACATCAACTCCAGGAGCCCTAGAAATCACTTTGCTAGTTTTTCCTCCCATAATATGATCAAAATTGGAGTTTGGGTTATACTATGCTTTCTGTAGTACGTGGATCTTCATTTTGGATTGGAAATATGCAAATGATATTGACAAACCGTATCCAATTCCACTGAAGGGTTTAGGTACCATTGTCTTAATAAGGGTGGTGTTGGATACAGTAATTAATCGTCCTTACTTGCTTGATTACTTAATGTGACATTCCCAGAATTGCAAGTGAGTTGATGTAATAGTGCTTATAGGGATCCATATATGTCCTGTTTAAGGACAAGGTCATTAGCTAAATTAAGCAAGAGGCATACCATAGGACCTACTCTGGAAAGACTCATCCTAGGCCTAAAATTCTCCAGTAGAAATAACAGAGGATTTCAGAATGGATACACCTAGCCATCTTGAATTAGCTGACCACCAAACTGTGAAGTTCATACTAGCCTTATTATTTTAGTAAATAATTTACGTGAATTCAAGACATTAAGTGATCTGATGAAATACCAACAAGTATGTTGGGACACAAATGTTTGTAGTAAGAGTAGTTCTTTGTGAAGAAAAATAGCTACCAGTGAGACTTTTCTGGTTATGACACATGCCAGAACTCTTGAATATAGTTTCATAAGTAACAGTACAAGCAATCCACAAAGTACAGTAAATCTTACTTGAAGGGAGCACCTACAGTAGACAAGTGCTTATGAATCCATTCTATTCACTATTTTTCAGCTTTTATATACTACTCAAACCATTGTTCCCTGGATATATGCTATGGAGGCCTCACATCACTGTTGTTTTCCTTGGGATAAGTGACCTGTGTTCTCCAGTAGTCCCTAGTTCCTGAATACCACTTAAATCATGTACAGGTTCTAAGAGATGCAAAGCTTAAAATGGCTTTTCCCGTTAGGGCTTGCCATGGCAGAACAATGGTCTGCAGAATGATTAGCAGTGGAGTTTTACAGTGTGAAGTTGCCAGCCCGGCACCCAACCTTCCACAGAAGGCACAGGCATGGACAAACTCACACCTAGTGCCAATTTAGAGTATTCAATCCACCTGTAGCATGTCTTTGGAATGTGGGAGGAAACCAGAGTACCCAGAGGAAACATGCGACCTCAGGGAGGACATGCAGACTCCACACAGAAGGCACCCCAGCTTAAAATGACAATAATACAGAAGCAGAAAATTCCAGGTTCAGCTTATATAACTACCAACATCCGTGCCTGGTCAGGCTCCAGAAAGCAAGTAAAATAGTGCTGAAGGTGTTCTGCAGACAATATTTAGATGTGTAGAATAATATTTCACTGGCATTACTAGGATTCATGCATGCTTTGTTTGCTTATTGCAGTTATATATGTCTGTTACTTTGAGCTGTATCTGGTCCTTTTCACCATGAATTATGAGCAACCTACTGCATTCAGTTTTCTGTATTTATCCACTGTTATGCTCAGCCTTAGATATTTTTATTTTCTGCCTTTTGCCATTTAGAATGCAAATGGCAGTTGTTGAACAGGCTGTATTACTAATGGCACCTGAAGTGTAATGCAAGAGCCTTTTTGCTGAAAGCATGGTGAAATGTCAGAGAGACAGCAGGAAAGGAAAAAAGTCCAACGATTTGAAGCATGACAGAAAGCCATGTTACATTACAGCATCTGTATGTTTGCAAATGACTACTTCATCTTTCGTCAAAGAACAAAAATAAATAAACAGCAGAAAATGACATCTGCTTTTCAGACCATACATAGACACATACTCATACACACAGTGATTTTAATTTTCCAAGCTGAAAGAGAAATGGAAACATAAGCTGTCATATCTGTGTGTCTGAAAGTAAAGGTATCTTTCATCTTTGTTGCCTTCAGTGTTTATTTTGTCAATGTAACTGAGGTACTGTCTGTACCTGCATAATAGTCCTTGGTGTATGCCCTTGCATTGTGGCAGCATGCTTTATAAACAGTTGTATACATTTTATATTGTATAGAACATGTCTCTTGCTCTTTTATTCTGTTGTAGTAGGCAGTGTCTGAAAAAAGGCATTCAGCCTCAGCTTACATACCTAAACAAATAAAGGAAGTTAAATATATCTGACAGAAATCTAACTACTCAGGAAGACTAAAATAAAAAAAAAAACTTTTGACCCATGCAGCTTTGACACTGCTTTCCAGTTTTTCGTTTATTCTTCCACTCAGCTATTTTTTTTCCAGTCTAGTATTATGGCTTAACAGTTTCATAATGTAAATCCTTCCTCCTCTTGTTGAAATTTATATGCATTGTCTGCCTCTGTGACAAGTCTGGTTTGTATACACTATTGATAATGTTTGTTAAGATATCATAAATACATTTAAGATGCAAAATATATAAATAACACATTAAACAGATGTGCCCAAAGTTAAACGAGATGTTTATTTTTACTTGTTCTTCTAGAATCAGTGGTGTATCACCTGAACCGCTAATCGCTATTGCTAGCTCATTAGTGTTAAAGCTGTATACCCATATATAACCGTCTCCTGCTTCAAAACTATAAAATTATGTACTGGTGGTAGCATGAATTGTATTACACTGGTTACTACCTTTAACGCCATATGCTGGACATATTATGGTGTGTTTACATCAAACCGAACATTTTTTGAATATTTAAAGCACACTTCAATAAGTAAAAGTTTTCAGCCCTTTTAATAATTTTAATTCCAGAATAGCCTATGTATCTCTGTGATATTTTCCAGAATAGCATATGTATCTCCCTGGTATTTTCCAGAATAGCCTGTGTATCTCCATGGTATTTTCCAGAATACCCTATGTATTTCCCTGCATTTTAAAAATACTATTTACTCTGGACTTCAGGTTTTGCTTTTACATCAGTTTGTACTGCAAAACAATAACAACATAATTTGGAAACATAACTTTAACAGTGTCTGTCTCTCCATATCTGCTCGCTGTTAAACTTATCACATTCCCTGTTGCCTTGAAGACGGACTGATTATAACAGTTCTGGTTATTTTTTCCTGAAGTTTCAACTTCTTTGCATTGTACAAATTTCTATTATTTTTTCTGTATAACTTGTCATCTTCCCAAATGCTACCCAGGATATTGGGCGTGCTGCTTTACTAATTACTTTATTTTCAGACTATTGGCATCCATATAACTTTTCTAACTTTCCTTTGTCTCTAACCTGCGCATCTGGTAGCCTCATACATTTCCTTTGTTTTTGTATTATATGTGTTTGCTGATTTATTTCCAGCATTCCCTTTTCTCTTTTTTTCTGGCATTAGCAGTACAGTTGTAATAGGCAAGCTGCATTTCATATTTCAGTCCCTGTATTGGAAAACTTCTCCATTAAAAACAAAACTTACAAGGAAATCCTCATAGATTTTGCCATAGGTCTTTTTCATGAGATTCTTCATTGTTTGGGTAGGCCTTTCCATTTCAAATGATGATAGTATAGACTGGATGTTATATGTTATATGTTGAACTCTTATTCTTACTCAAATGTTTTGGAATGATTGACCTTTTTGTACTTTAGGCCATTGTCATTATTGAGAACATCTGCCATATTTGCTATGTATAGACTTTAATGCATTAATCACACTTTTACTTGTTTATGCTTTGTTAACCTGGTTAGTCACACTGGGCCTATGGTCTCTTTTCAGGGGAGACCTGAGATAGTATTACTGTGCACTTTTGTTGTGCTTGCTAGTTTGATTATTTCAATAAACTAGGAATCATCACACATGTAGAATGCATAGCCTCTTTAAACTGGAACATTCAGGTCAGGGATGATATGGATCTAGGTTTGCTAATGTCTCTTCCTTTAGGTTGCTGTGGTATGCATTGTGTATGGTACAACTGTGTACTACTTGTTCTCTGTGGATTGACATTCCTAGGCACAGACCTGTAGCTAGTTAAGTTGGCAGTCTGTGTTGTAATCAGACTGACATCTCCCACTCCAAAGCTGAGAGCAAAATATTTCTTAGTAACACTGAGCTGCTACAACTAAGCTATTAAATGCATTAATTTCAGCAGCCATTACATCATCCATGGCCGCTGAAATGATTAGTTTCACTTTGCTCATGTATGATTAGCAGCTCTTCGGCAAAGCCAATCTTGCCCTTGACCATTTTTACCCTTCATCCTATCCTAATTGTGATACTGGTTGGACAGAACATTATATCTTTGTTTCTTTGCACTTTACTGTGTGATTATGTATCATATTGAGCATTTATTTTTTAAGTTGATTGGTAACCATTGTCATCTTTGAAGGAGCACAAGTTATTTCTTCTTTGGAAAAAAAAAGACTGAATTTCTTTCTTTATTGAATATTTTCAGCCCAGGCCAATCTTGCATTTTAACTTCTTTCAGTAACTCCATATCTAAGTCCATGCTAGTACATCTCTGAAATTATTTTAGTTTTATTTATATAATTTGTAAGTTCTTCTTCTAGAAAGTCTTTGTTATTCACCTGCAGCTACACTGTGTTCATCTTATCTGCTATGTGTAGTCCCTTGCTTTGTCTATATTCCACTTTTGGATCATACTTCTCTATATTAAGTAACATTCTCCTGTAATCTAGAAGGAGTCTTGTGTAAAGATGTTCTGAGTATGCTTTGCAAGGATCTTCTTTCCACCTGAACAACTTTGATGTAGACATATTCACTGAATTTCTGTCATCCATATACAATAGGTAACTGTTCCTTTTTCCAAGCATATATCGTTTGTATATCTATAACTCTTAATCAGCTAGTTTGCTCTATTGTAGGATCACAGTTCCTTTACCATCCTCATGGTATTAACTTTGTTCATAGCCAGATTATTCACAAAATCATTAGCCAGTTTCAAATGAAGATGGAATGATTCAAACCCTGTACCACTGGCACAGGCGTCAGCTCATTAATAACTTCAAGCATTAGTCCTCTATGCTAACACCATTTCAAGGCTACACCTTGGTCTAATCATTTTCTTAAAGGTAGAGTTAGCAGAGACATATAGGCACAAGCTTTACAAAATACTGCACCATTCTTACAAATGTTTGTAAGGCTTGATTGTCTGTTATCCTTGAAATTTGCTGTAGTGGTTTCTATATCAGGCTTCACTCCCTCTGGCATTATACTATGGCTTATTTCAGATTTGTCACTCTTAACTTACATATGTTTTTATTTAACTTGAAATTATTTTGCTTAATCTGTTAATCACCTGTGCCATTCAGTTGGCATAATTCTTGTACCTAACTTTACTTTGATTGATAATTAGTTACATTTTCAACATTTAACAGGCTCCTTAAAATAATACTTGTACTACAGAAATACAAAATTGAAGTCTAAAGATTCTGTTCCTTTTTTAGTGGATATTCTATGTTTACAACTTGGAGGTTTCTTCATCTGTCTTTGTCTTACAGAATCCCTGATTTGTATCTAGTACTGAAAAGAACTTGACATTTAACATTATAGAGATGATTTCTTTAACTGTAGACACTGGATACTGCTGCCTTGTAATCAGTTTATCCATATTTTGTAAAACAATATAAACAGAAATTGCGTCTTCTTTTACAACGATAGCCATAGTTTTCATCCATTTTTGGTACTAATTGTTTCTTAAGGACACCTAATCTTACCATAAAGTTCATTTTCAGCACAGTTCTCTATTAAATGTTGCTGACCCAGAAAGAACTACTGGCTGATGTGAATGAAGACTGGTTGGACTTTAACTCCCCTACATCTGTCTTGAACGTAACTAGTCTCACACAACTAATTAATAGCCCTATAGACAGCTATCTACATCCCTAACAGACTAAACCATAGTATCACCCATCCACTTAAACAACATGTCTATAACTCAACCTCAGACCATAAGGCAAAACAACGTACCTAACACACTAGTCATAGGTGACACTATAGTCAGGCACACTGATGTCCCACTCACCAGGCTAAACAAGGACAAAGATACTGTCAGCTGCCTGTCGGGTGCCAGGATCCGCCACATAATGCATGCACTCAGGTCACTCCACAACAAGTACAGATACGACTCTGTCATTGTCCATATTGGTGTGAATGACCTGAGACATACCTCCCTGGACTGCATGAAAAGAGACATGGAGGAACTCTCGGATCTTGTAGCCCAGGCAGGTATGACCCTAGCCCTGAGTAGCATCCTGCCATCACCCAGAATGATACCACAGTACAAGGACAAAATGATTGACTTCAACAATTGGCTTAGCTTCTGGTGTCATTCTAAGGGGATCCAGTATCTGTTTGCCTGGGACGACATGGTCGACAGACCACGATGCTTTGCCAGAGATGGCCTGCACTTGTCGCCCCTGGGATTCCAGATACTGGCTAAGGCTCTTGCCACCCCTATAGTGATTTTTTAGGCAAGGTTCAAATGCTAAATTCACCACTGTAACAGGTACAAGCAAGCAAACTCTGAGGGTAATGCTACTCAATGCTAGAAGTCTAAACCTCAAAATGCACTGACTCGAGGCACTCCTTAAGATGGAGAACATCAACATCTGTGCAGTGATAGAGACCTGGTTCAAGGCTCCAGAGAGCACCCCTTCATTACCAGGCTATAATTCATACCTGACCTTTCAGCCACCTAACTTGGACCAAAACACTAAAGGTGGAGGTGTGTCCATATTCATTAAGGATGTCCACACCTCCAGGCTAGTTGCTCAACATAATGCATCCAAAATTATGCAAGTGCAACTAACACTGGGCAAGACTGCAATGTAGGTTGTAGCTTGTTACAGATCCCCCACCATGCCCCAGGATTCCCACTCTTCATTTCTTAAGATACTGGAAAATATTAAGGTACAACCCAGTACCTTAATTATGGGCAATTTCAACTACCCCACCATCAACTGGGAAAACTACTCATGTACCAACTCATTCGCTCAACATTTTCTGGAATTCATAAATTCCAACGTCTTGGATCAGCTTGTCTACACCCCCACCAGGGTCAGCAATATCCTGGGCCTGGTCATTACCAATATGGGTAACCGGTGTTCCACGCCAGAGGTCAACTCCTCACTGGTCAGATCCGAACACAAGCTAATCACCCTAGACATTCATATCCCACCCCCACCCCCCATTAAGGAAACTACCGTCAAAAACTACTCCAAAGCCAACTTTATGCTTCTTAAGACAGAAGTGACAAACTTCACGACACCCCTGCAGACGGAAAATAGAGGTACAACTGCTGAATCTTACACAAATGCACTGTATAAGCACATACACGAGTGCATGGATCGTGCCATCCCCAACAGAACCAAGGCGCTATCCTCCAAAAAAAGGAAGCCAATCTGGTGGTCCTCTGTCATAAACAAACTCTACAACAGAAGGAAGAAGCTGTTACAAAAAAAGAGTAAAATCCCAAGATTGGAGGAACTCCCTGGTCAGCCTCAACCAGAAGCTGAGATCCCTCATAAAATACTCCAAAGCCAGTTATGAAAATAAAATTGCCATTGATTCCAAAGACAACCACAAAGCATTCTACAGCTATGTCAAGAATCTCAGTGGGCAATGCTCAGATGTGCTCTGAGCTACAGCACAATGGCACTAATTATACAGAACCAACCGACATTGCCAACATCCTGGCAGATAGGTTCAGTGCTAACTTTACCCCCCCCCCTCACCCTCCAAATGGCCCATCTTAATACCGGAAGAATGCAAAGCCCCTGTAATCACGGATTGACAAGTAAAGACCGTACTCTCCAAAGCTAAGAATGCAGCATCCATGGGACCAGACAACATCCCAGGCTGCGTACTGCATGAACTACAGAACCAACTGGCACCCCACCTAAGTACCATGTTCAATCATAGCCTCACTTCAGGCTATGTGCCTACTGAATGGTGCACAGTGATGGTTATCCCACTCCACAAAGGGGGTGCCACCACGGACCCCAGAAACTACCACCCCATTAGCCTGACGAGCCTGGTCTGCAAGGCCATGGAACGTATCATCTTGTAGCTTATAAACAAAGACACAGGTAACCTCCAAACCCTGGACCCTACTCAGTTTGAGCTTGTAGAAGGTAGATCATGTCTACTATTCCTGATTGACATCTTTGAAGCAGTCACTAGAGCTGTAGATGAGGTCAAGTTAGTGCACACAGCCTGTCTTGACCTCCCCAAAGGGTTTGATACCATCCCCCACTCTGGAATTATAGATAAACTCACTAAACCGGGCATAAATCCCTATGTCACAAGATGCGTGGCCAATTGGCTCACTGACAGAACCAACACAGTAAAAGTAGCCGACTCCATGTCCGACTTCAGACCAGTGACGAGTGGAGTACCACAGGGTTCGGTCCTGGGTCCTGTCCTGTTCAGCATCTACTTCTCTGAAGTGCAGGCCAACACAGAAGGTCTTTGGCTAACAAAGTTCGCAGATGACTGCAAACTGGGAGCCATAATAGAATCACCTAATGATATAGACATTCTACAAAAGGGCCTCACAGAGACAGATGCTTGGTGTCAAAGTCATGGCCTGAAACTCAATGCCAAGAAGTGCATTGTCATCCCCTTTGGGAAAAACTCAGTACCCATGAACTACCACAAAGGCGGTAGCTCACTAAACACTGAAAGTGTGATGAGACCTCGGGACACAGGTGGACAGTAGTCTCTCCTTTGATAACCACATTGCCATAGTAGTCAGGAAATCCTTCTACGTGGCACACCTCATCACAAAAGGGTTTTCCTCTAGAAAAAAGGAGGTCATTGCTCCTCTTTACTGATCCATCAGACCCATTATAGAATACAATGCCCCGTTTGGCATGTATCTCACAAGACGCCTACAACAATTGGAAAGGCCACAGAAATACCTCACTAAGAGGATTACCAGCCTCAAATAGATGCCATATGCAGACAGTCTCAAAAAACTCCAGCTCTACTCCGTCGTATATCACCTACTCAGAGGTGATCTCTGCCTAACATACAAAGCTATGTCAAACCCAGAGCTGTTGGACACGCTACACTTAAAGAAATCCCAATCTCTCCATACTACATGCTCCAGGGGCCTAAACCTTGTCACCACAATAAACAGAGCATGCTGGAGGGATAGATTCCTGTCCCAGAGACTTCCCATACTCTGGAATAAACTACCTATCTATATCAAACAAAGCTCCTCATTAGCACTCTTCAAGAAAAATGTTGATGATTGGATGGGAAATAGAAAATTCACCCCGGGGATTACTTCTGTAGCACTGCTTGACAGGGGCACAGGAAAATAATTTTCTTGGGTGGCAAAAGCTAGGGAACCTTTTTGGCTAGGCTTATATAGGCCCCAGGGCCGATAGCCTAGTACCTACCTATGAACCTATAAAACAACACACAACCTTTCCAAGTTTAACTTAGAAATGTTTATTACTACCCTATCATCTATTAACTGGAACTTCCTAAATATCATCCCCTTAGATGATACTGTAAATGAATTCAATACAAATTCCTGAATATCTTAAATATCATTGCACCTCCTAGAAGGAAGAGACTAAAAACAAATAATGCAGTTTGGCTATCAAAAAAGAGTAGAATGCTAATGAAGGATTTAGAAAACGCATGGAAAGAATGGCAAAAATATAAAACAATGTAATATCTTGAAAACTGCAGAATGCTTCACAATCATACTAAAAAGCAAATAAAGACAAAAAATATATATGATACTAAACACAACTTAAAAAAATTCTGGACAGCCAGTAAGGAAATATTGCATTCCGGCCAAAAATTCAACACTAACCCATCTTCCAATAACTCACCATTAGAAACCACAATACAATTCAACTGATATTTCGTAGATAATATAGCATCTCTAATGAAGGGTTCCACATCATCTAATCCCAACCCTGCCCAGCAGCCACATATCACCACATCCACTTTCACCTTCAGACCCTGTGTCCATTGCTCTACTTCAGCTGATAACCTTCCAAGCCAGTGCATTAAAATAGCAGCCAATAGCATTGCCTGTCCTGTCTCAATCCTTATAAATAAGTCATTTCAGGAAGCCCACATTCCATCTCTGTGGAAAAAGTCACCCATTATTCCCTGTACAGAGGAGGACATTCAATAGACATTACAAATGTTAGACCTATAGGAGTCCTACCCCATCCCCAAATACTTGAAAAATGTATTCAGAAACAATTTCTAAACTGTCTCCTGCAGGAAGAACTCATATCCGCCACAGAACATGGCTTCTGCCCTTCCCGTAGTACTAAAACTGCGTTTCCAACCTACATAGTCTCAATAAAGCTAGAGATAATGGCAAAGTAGTTTTTCCTTGTTTCTAGACTTGTCTAAAGTCTTTTTCACAGTACGTCACAGCAAACGTCTACATCAGATGTCCTCACTAGGTCTCTCTTAGCCCACCCTTCTATGGTTCAAAAGCTGCCTGTCCAATAGGTATCAGTCAGTAAAATCCCACTCCACCCTTTCTCCATACCTCCCAGTCACCACTGGTCACTACAATGCTGTATTCTCAGTCCCCTCCTCTGTATTATTCTCAACTACATTTGCCACGCCTCCGTAATGCAGTATGCAGATGACTCGTCATTCATTTGCACAGCTGACAATATGGCACTTCTCCAAAAAATTACTCTGGAAGGTTTAACAGCCACTGAAACATGGCTTTTGTGACTCACAACTCATGCTCAACCCCATATAAAAAAATAATCTACTTTTTTCCCAAAGTCCGTCTGCCATGAAAAAACAAAATTTAACATCTTTTGATAATACAACCATTGAATTTAATTCTCATAACAAATTATTAGAGATGATAGTGGTTGATAATCTTAAATTCATCCTGAATTTATAAAATTACATAAGAGCAACTAAATAAAAGCTAGGGATGCTTTACAGAGCCAAAAACATTTATCACCAACTAAAACTACACTTGCCACTACTTATCTCCTCCCCACACTTCTATATGGTGCTGCCATCCTTACTAACCTCCAGGCATCACAAAAATCAAAATGTGAACAATGCTATAACAAAGTTGTTAAATTTAAAGCAAATACCCCTTTTGGAACCCACCACTATATAGCGCTATAGCAATGTACTATTAGTAGGTAACTCCACAGTCAGATACTCTGACCAGAGCCCTTAGTGCCTTCCATCCCAGATGTATACCTATCACTTCCTCTATATAAATATATCTTGTATATCTTTTTTTTTGGGGGGGGGGGAGCACCTGCTGCTGGCCATTGGCTTAATCACATATCTTCTCATTCACTTAGTCTGCTGAATACTCCTTATCCTCCCTTGGTTTAATCCCAACCCATGTCCTGGGCTGGTAAGAAGATAAAAGATTGAAGATCCTGGTGCAATGTCATACTGCTACTGGGAGGGCATTTTTGCTTTTATGCTTTATCTTGCCTCCCATCACGCACTTGTGGTGTCCTAGAACAGATGTACAGTGGTAAATTCTGTCTTCTTAAATTGATTAATTTCTTGAAACAGGTAATGGGTGCAAATGACAAAGGCCATTTGTCCATTCTGTTCTTCTGGACTTTGTTAAAGGTACTATTCCCTGTGTTGGCACTATAGACAAACTTACTAGGCTAAACATTAACGCCTGTGCCACCTCTTCATTTACAAGCTGGCTCACTAATCAAATATAGACACAAACACACACATGCACGTATGTACGCACGCGCACACACTCACTCTGTAAGAGTTAGGCATACCGTCTTATCTAAAAGACACATCACATGGGGTGTCCCAGGTCCCTTTCACTTCCACATCTACTTCTCAGATGTGAAAGTGGTTGTCAGAGGTCTAATGCTAACCTGTAAATTGGGTGCTGTTGCCCACGTTTTCCAGTGACTGTAAATTGGGTGCTGTTGCCCACATTTTCCAGTGACTGTAAATTGTGTGCTGTTGCCGACAGTTTCCAGTGACTGTAAATTGGGTGCTGTTGGCCGCATTTTCCAGTGACTGTAAATTGGGTGCTGTTGCTGGCATTTTCCAGTGACTGTAAATTGGGTGCTATGGTCGACATTTTCCAGTGACTGTAAATTGAGTGCTGTTGCCCACGTTTTCTAGTGACTGTAAATTGGGGGCTGTTGCCCAAGGATTCCCACATCTTTGAAAAGAACTTGCCAGTACCAAAACTTGTAATACCTAACATGGTCTTAAGCTTAATGCTAAAACAAGTAGTGTAATTTCCTTTGAGAAGCATGTTTGTGATACTGATTACCACACAAATGTAACCCCATTTAAGGCTGCTTTCATTAACAATGAATTAACCTTCAGTCATTTTGTATGAATTCTGGTTAGGAATGCCTTCTGCTTTACTCAAGTAATGACCATAGGCATGTATCCCCCAGGTTTATGGGTACCCTAACCCCCCATTATTCTCTCATCAGGCCAGTCACAAAATGCAGTGCACAATTTGGAATTGACCACTCCAAACACCTTGCTATACTAGAAAGAGAGTAATGTTTTCTAAATATAAATAAATAAATACATAAATAAAATGACTAAGTTTCTTTAGCTTCCCAGAGGGCACTTGCATACTAAGAACTTACATACATACATATGTATATGTATACATATGTGTACACACACACTACCCCTGATTTATTAATTTGTCATTGCTGTGATTTTTCATATAGCCCTTTCCATTTTACACCTTCTGTAGCTGAGGTGGCTGGCAGCCTCTGAGACCTACTACCCATTTGAAATGTAATTTAGTATAACTGACTGCACTGTCATCTATTTAAGGGCTCTGTAATGTACAGTATGGAATGTGTATGAATTAAAATAAGTGCAGTTTGCAGAACTGATGTGAATGAAGTATAATATCAAGCCAGGCAACAGTGTGTGTAATATTAGCACTGATATTCATTGTCTTGTGTGAATTGTCTCCTTATTCTTTCTCATATTTTGCAGCGTAGCCTTTGCATATATATGTTGCATTATCATGAAGGCTATGGTCCTTCTAGTTACCTAATATGTTCTAATGTAGGTCAACTATAGGGAGGTATATGCCAGTACATGCATTCAGTGTAATGTCTAGCTGGAAATAGCTATCAGTATGTAATAACCTAAGCAAGACCACACCTGCCAGGAGGACTTCCTGAAAAATAATATCCTGTGACACTCTGCATTTACACCCAGGAAGAAAATATCCCAAAAAAAAAGACTCATATTATAAGACTTTGACTGTGTAAGCCCAGCAGATGAATGTGTGAGAAATTATGTTGGTGTATATCGCAGTGTTTCTTCAGCATCACATTTAGCTCTCTAATGATTTTTGAAGTAGAAGTCCTTACATTTTCAAATAAGTTATAATCTCATTTGTAAGTGTTGGGGTCTTTCTAATCCTATTCCTATATACTGCACCATGTATCCCTGTATGACTTGGCCCTGTATTCTGCAGCCAGAGTTACAAGGCAAATCTTAAAGTGTTAACTGGGCAGGCATGCAGTGCTACTGCTTTTAATGAGCTTTTGTTTCTCTTTTTTGAATTACTTTTTAGGGTAGAATATTGCTTTTAAAATTGAATATTGCTTTCAGCTGCACTGATGTCATATTCATTGTTTCAAATGGGTGGGTGCATCTCAAGACACAGCGACAGTATTCCAGGCTTGCTCTGAAAAGGGTCCATGTGGATCAGTACTGTATCCTGCTTAACCAGTAAATAAAATCTATGGACAAATTTAAAATGTGATGCAGTTTGCAGAAGTTATTCTAAGTCTCACAAGGACATTCCTGACAAACGATATGCATAATGTACTGTTAGTGCCACAAACATGTAACTAACAGAAATATGAATGCTCTTATCCTTTTTACATACCTGTCTTTCTTGGCCTGATGAAGTTATGGTTCAATTTATCTTGGGCATGTCCCAACATAACCATCCAAGCAGGACTTTCCAGATTAGTGTTTCTTATTAAACATTCTTTCATACCACTGATCTAAATGTATACAGTTAAACATATTACAGCATCCTTGGTAGAAAACAAAGTTAAAGGTTATGAATTTATCTGTTAGCAGAATAAATCACAAGAAGACTTGTGCTGACGTATTTATATTGTTTAACTAACGTACCTGCACATGTATTCCATTTGTAAACCCATCTGTTTACTGTTATGATCTGTTATTTCTGTGCATGGTTGGGGAAGGAGATAAAACTGAAATGTTCTCCTAACAAAGAGTGAAGATTTGTTTTGTAATGTCCAATAATGAAATCAAAAGATTATGACCATTTACCCAACCAGTATTTATTGGTAGGGGGAATGCAAGCCCTCTACAGTCCTTCATACTCCTCACCACTTGTTATAATCACCCAAGACTGACATTACTAGGAGAAAAAGCATTTTTTTCCCAATATATAACTTAATTTTTGCCTTTCTCCTGTTAATATCCGTGAGTAGGAAGAGTCCATTTCTGAATTACTGCTTTCATTTATTTTTGTGATTTGAATAAGTAAGATTCCCAAATGAAACATTTTGTTTCCTACCATCATTTTCCAAATTGCTTTCCCACTTTTTTTCTTTCTGTCCTCTAATTCATATCCATTAGCTTCTTGCCCCTCTCATTCTCCAGTGTCTGCAACCCCTGAAAATGGTATTGCTTATGTCTGCTGACACATAATTTCCCTAATCATCTGCCCCTAGTTCTTCAGGTTACTGTATATCTTCTCCCATCTGTACACCTTTAACTAGTCTTGTGAAGTTGTTTCTGTTGGACATATCCAGTAACTCAACACACCGTGCAATGCACTAATCACTGAGTAAATACACACCTGCCTATTGTGATCATGAGATGTTTGTGGATAGGTGGGGAAATAACACAATATAAACAAAAGGTGGTCCATTTCATTAAGCTGTCTGATTTAGTAACATGAGCGAGTGCATGGTTTAAATACTTCTCAACTATTCAGATTTTCAAAGAATGTCCAGATTTTTGGTCATATTTTGCCTGTTACTCATAACATTTGTGATTTTCTGGCAAATCACTGAGGATTACATTCAATAAATAATGATATCCATTTGAGTTTTAGACTTTATATTTTTCAGAAAATGTATGCTAACACAAATTCTTTTATTCTGTAAACTCCTAAGTTTGTAAGAGCAATATTTAAAATCTGTGCCTGTCTTTGGGCCTTTGTATCCCCCACATTATTTTAGGCATTGTCCAGACTTCTTGGACTAGGAGGTTGAGAGATATGAATTTTCTTTTAGTATTATAGTTTGTTTTACAGCGCCACAACTTTTAATCTACTTGCATGCCAGTTCCTGTTTATTCCATTTTAATGAATAGAATTTTTTTGTCCTTTCTTTAGAATTTGTCTAAACTTTGTTATATTGTACTTTGTTATGTTGTACATCTACTATTTCTTGTAACATTTTCTCCCTGGGTAGCTGCTGAAAATGTACTACGTAACCCATTTAGACTTTCTTGGTAAACAAAAGCAAGCAAACAACACACAAATAAATATTTTATTTATTTATTTTACACTTGTTTACCGGATAAGACCCATTTTCAGTGGAGGCCCAGGGGAAAAAAGCTCCACATATAGAGATTATACAAAACTTATACAAGGAATTATACAAAAAAAGTGTACAAGACATATAGTACACCATAAATTACATTCTTGAGCCACAGAGTATTTAATGTATGCATTGCATGCAATCATTAAATGCATTGCATACAGGGCCCCTGCCCAACATTCCTGAACAATTTAGTTACTTAGCAGGATAAACGCAAACACAATATTTTTTGTTTCTGTTCCAAAGCAGTGAAGTCAATGCTGTAAAGGGTGTGTTGTCACAGTAACACACACTCTGCATAGGAAGTTTTAAGTAGCTATAGGAATTGTACTTTCACCTGTATAGAAGGTTCAGGAAGGTGAGAGTATGGCTCAGAGTTTGGAGCTCTGGAAGCTTGCTTTTGCCATAGTAAAAAGGAAACTGTCAGCAAGTAACGACATCTTGACCTACCTTGTCTGACAGGTTTCCTGTCTTATAGCTAAACCAAAATTCCTGTTTTTCTACTGCATAATGAAGCTTCTTTATGGCTTTTTCAAGTATTCTTGAATTAGTTTTACCATGGTTATTGATTCCATAGTTTTGTTACGAAGACTGCTGGGTGCATGTACCACTGTTTCTCTGAAAAAAGTTTCCTAATGTTACCCTGAGGCATCTTCCATGTATCTTACATTCCTACATTTTTATTTTTATATTACACTTCTCCCGTCATATTTTAAATATGTCATCCTCCTACCACATTGAAATATGGAACTATCTTAGCTTATGTTAATTCTGTCAAGGTTCTTATATGTTTGCCATGAAATCCTCATGTCTCTCTCCCTGTTCACGGAGAACATTTTAAGTTCCTGTAGCATCTGTTCACAAGACTTTTGGTTCAAACCCTATCACTTTTTGTTGCCTCTATATGTTTTTTATCCTGCCAACATCCTTTTAGACGTGGACTCTGCAGAGCTGTTTGCAGTACTTCTGCTGTAACCTCACTGGTCCTTTGTACAGAAGAAAAGCGACTTTCACTTGTACTTAATGCTGCTAATCTCTATTAGTCACAGCAGTCCCCAGACTATCCTTACTTTTTTGTTTTTCTCATTGACTACCTACTTTTAGGTAATTTGGTGCTATTATCTTTAAGCATTTATGTGTTTCATTACTGCCAGTTATTTACCCCACATTACAAAATCTGTCCTTGAGTTTTTGTTACCCAGTTGTATTTTTCTCTTCTACTTTGAGACTAACCTTCCACCATTTCCTGGTAAAGATTTACATACCTCTTTTATCAGCATTTTTCCAACATCAGCAAAGAAGCATAAAACTTTTTTCTTGACCAACCATATCTTTTCTTCTCATCAGATATTGAATAACACCAGCTTGGCCACAATAACTTGTAAATAACATCACACATCAACACATTCTAGTGATGCATTCACTTCTGCTCATCATTGTATAAGCAACTGTGACACTAATAAGTAGCATATTTCCAGGGAATAATTCTTTCTATACACTCTTATGGGGGAGCTCACCTCCCACACATCCTTTTATTGTATTGACACTCTGAAGTCATTTCATTTTGAGAAAGAGCAGTCATTAACAGGCAGTGAAAAAATAAGTCTGCCTTGCTCTTTCTCTGAGTTATACTGACTTCATCAACTGAATCAGTTCATCAGCATAAAACCTTTGCTTGAAGCACGGAAGTTTAAATAAGTAAGAATTTTCTACTTAGTTATATTCACTGCACTTAAATTATATATTTCCATTTTTCAGATTATATTTCATATATTTTATATTTAATGTTTATTTTATTTTACTTTATCATACATATTTATTTTGATACATTACATTCTCATATATCAAGCCATATGGCTATAACTAGAACATCTCTATATATAGCAATTTGAAGGTTGAATTGTGGATTTGAACTGAAGCTGCATTTGATATTCAGTATATTTTGCCTTATACTATCAAGATACAAGTTTAATTATGTAATGATGATTTCATTAATTGATAGATTGATGCTGAATGTTTTAATGAACTTAAATGTATAAAAAGCTAGTTTTAGTAATTAAAATAGATCTGATGAAGCGTACCCTGGGAGAACACGAAAGCGCTCAAATCTCTCTCAATAAACTTGGGTCATTTTATTACATTGTGGTGGTCCGTCTCCGGTTTTTACTCATCATATTGTATTGACACTCTGAAGTCATTTCATTTTGAGAAAGAGCAGTCATTAACAGGCAGTGAAAAAATAAGTCTGCCTTGCTCTTGCTCTGAGTTATACTGACTTTGGGCAACTCGCAGATTGCTATCATGTCATTATTACAATGTCACTAAAAAGTTTAGTGAACAGCCTAACATGAACAGCTGCCACATCAAGCTTTTATTCCAGAGTTACTGTAGCTCAGGCATGGCTGATTATGAGTAAGTACATGTAAGCACTTTTTTTCCAGTAAGCCATAAAGAATGTCACTGAAAAGGATATTGAAGAGTGCTAGACCCAGGACTGAACTCTGTGGTCACTGTCCTAACTTCATAATAGATTCCATTTACTTTATTACCTCTGTGTTTTGTATTTCTTAAACAGTTTTTAACTCGAGCTGTCACCCTGGGACCCACCACAATCCTGTATCTCAATCTTTTATAGTTGACTGTGTCAAAAGCATTAACATAAGGCTATTTCTGCAGATCAAACTTGGTAGTTTGATGATCTAATCAAAAAAGTCTGTTACAATTATCTTTTTTTTATTTGATGAAGTCCTAGAAGTGGATAAAACTGTAAGCGTTTCTTCCTTGGTTTTCACATTCATACTCTCCAATATGTTCGTGTAGTAAAGGAAACACATTTATGTGTATACTCACCTTCTTTTGCTGCCTTGTAAAATCTAGGCAGTCTACATCCACAGATTATCTACTGAATATTCCTTTGTTGCCCCAAATTATGCAATCTATTATGTTTGATCCGATGTTGTCTGCTCCATCTGGCTTCTACCTGTAGTACTTCAGATCTGACTCAAATCTGACACCATCCAATTCAAACGTTTTTAGCCTGCTTGACTCCACCTCCCTTACCCATAACTCCCCATTCCTCCACCAACTCCACCAACCCCAAGATCTAGTATGCTGCCATTTCTCTGTGCAGCTCGGTCTTTGGCTCAGCTTTACTTTTTCTTCTTCAAAGGTTAACTCGGTATTTCTTACTAAGAATTTTCTTTTTGCTTATCCCTGTGAGCAGTTAGTGATGTCCTGGTAGTATAGTTTTGCTGTCCTTTTCTCTTCCTGCCCTTTTCCCGTTTGTCTTTTTGTAGATTTTCTGGGTTTTTGGCTGTACTGTTAGGATAGACAAGGGTTTCAAAAAGTGTGTGTCCTGTGGGCACAAGTTTCCCTCTCAGGGTGTGCACCTAAAATGCATTTATTATTTGGATCCTTGGCATCTTGATTCAAGGTGCGCCATCTATGAGGACTTTGGCTTGCGAGCCATCACTGAGAGTAAGGCAAAACTCATTTTGAAAGGGCTTCTACCCTCAGATTCTTCTGCTACTGCTGCCTCTTCTAGAGCAGTTTCTGCCCTGACTCCAAAGACTGGGTCCGAGAAGTCCCAACCACAAGACTCAAAGCAGGCTAAATGAGAGCATAAGTGGTCATCTTCAGCCTTCACTCTGGATCTGCTCCCTTGGTTTCACTGGATCCGAAGTTCCCCAAACTTTCTCCTTCCTCGGTAGCTCCAACACCAATGCCAGCTCCAATGCCTAGGAGCAGATCACTTTCAGCAACCAAATCAGGCAAGATTGCTTTTCCAGCTCAGAGTTTTCCAAGTCTCTTCCTAGCCAAAAGTGCACCTTCAGGTAGGATGGCTTCTCCCTTCCCCCCAGTATTCCTCCTCTTCAGTCACTGGAGTCTTCCCTGTCTCCGCCCCAATTCTGGGCCTTTTTGGCTCAGATCTGTCACGTGGGACCATCTTCTTGCAAGTGGCTTCTTCCATCCAGTTGTTAAGGTTGGTGGACAGCATCAAAACTACTGATCAGCTGCTGAGATTGTTTTTGCAGGTCGGGTCCGGGTATGGTGCTGGGACCCTCAGCTCCTTCCTTATGTTTTTTTCCTTCGGCCCATTTGGGTCTGAGGACTTTGGGGCTAGAGGAGTTTCCACCCACCAGATTGGATCTGACAACTTGACAATCTTTGGCTTCATCCTGTTCTTTGGTGGCCATGACCCCGACTCGTTTGGGGCCACTGGCATCTTGGAGCGGTGACGTTGAAACTGGGGGTGTCTGGGTCAGGGTTGATGGTTCCTGCTTTGGGATCATCACTTCCTCTCTGAGCTTCATCTTTGGAGAGCTCAGTTTCGATCTTAACATCGAGTCTGTGCGCTGCTCCCTCAGGTTTGGGGTTATCTGTGATACCTTCTGGTTCCTGTACCTTTGGATCCAAGAGGCCAGGCTTTGATGCTGTTGAGAGGATGTTCTCTTCTAGAGAAAAGGGTCGAATTTCTCCAGGCAGCTTTCCATCTCAGTTTTCTTCTGTTCCTCTGGACAATCATCGGTCTGCTCTGGGACAGCCTATATAATCCAGCCCCCAGTCTGCCCCCAATGATGGGGCTTTCTGACTCTTCCTTCCCTCCTCAAACTTGTCAGAATAGGAGGTTTCAGGGCAGAGAAAGTGCAAGAGGATGCACTTGGATTCCTTGGAGGAGTCTCTCACCGAGGATACTGACCTTGAGGAAGAAGAGGGATCCCCTAAGTCCCCACATGATGATGCCTCCTTCGGCGATTTATTGGAGCTACTTCACAAGCATGGAGGCTGGACCACTGAAGCCCCATCTCTGGAGGAGTCAGTATTTCTGGAGGCCTTTGATGTAGGCCCATCCCCGTATTGGGTGATTCCCCCCTGAATATCTTCATAGACCTGGTATCCCAGAGGGCACAGAAGTAGTCTGACACAGTGGAGTTCCATCCATAGAAAGCCAGATAAAGTTCTCACACCTCCGAAACACAGGTCTTATTGGAGTAAGGGTCCAGACATCAATGCCATTGTGGTGGAGGCAGCCACCAAGGAAGAAGAGTTCTGAGGGGAGCTCCTCGAACCCCCCCCCCCCCCCCCACACACACACACACACCGAATCATTAATGTTGGACACAGGATCAGTTAGGGAAACATGTCTATGCCTCATCCACTTTTACATACATTGAGAGCACTTAACTACTTATCTCACTTGACAAGGCTTCAGTGGGACCTAGTATCTGAAATGTCATGTACCTTTAGGAAAAGCTGAATACTCAGTTGTCAACCTTGGATTCCATCACCAATGTTTCATTGAGACTGATCTGCAATGCAGCTGATGGAGTATCTCCAGCAACAGGCTCTGCGAGTGCAATGTGGTGCCATGCCTGGATGCAATTGTGTAACTTTGTGAACTGTTTCAATGTGTCCTTCATCAGTGCCCCTTTTGATGGATCCTCTTTGCATGGTCCCAAGATTAAGGATACTCTGACAAGGAGCAAACAAGATGGGAAGACCGTCCACCATCAGAGCATGCTTTTCTACCCTCATTGAACCTTTTCTAGGAATGAAAAAGGGGCTAAGCATATCTTTTTCAGGAAGACACAATTCTCTTCCCTGGTTGCTCCTCTGGTTGGTTCCTCTCAAGGGCAGGGGAATCATAACTGACACTGCCAGCAGGGCAAAGGTGGTTTGCAGAATCAGGGCTTCCATGAGGTTTTTCCAGCGGGCCCTTCCAGTGATCCTGAGGGGACTGCCCAGCTGCTGTTCTCCGGAGACAGACAGTGGTCATCTAGCTGTCCAACCAAAAGCTGAAGAGGCCATCACCTCAGACGCCTGAGTATTGAGAGTCATATCCAGAGGTTATTACAACCTTTTTAGAAGTCCCAAACTGCCACACAAAACACCTCTCAGATGCTTCTCCCCATCAAAGACTTTACACAGCAACATAAATTCAAAAGTTGCTCACAAATCAAGTCATTTGGGAGGTCTCACGAGATCAGATAGGATCTGGGGTCTAAAACAGGCTCTTTTTAGTTCCCAAGAAAACACAGGACCTCAGACCAATTTTGGATTTGAGCAGGCTAAACCAGTTCATCAGAAAGGCCAAATTCCAGATAGTCATGGTCCAGTCCATTTTACCTCTTCTGAGGAAGCTTGATTGGGTGTACTGAATAGACCTCAAGAATGCTTACCATCACATCAAGATAGATCAGCATTCCTGGAGATTTCTTCACTTCTAGCTGGGAGCCAATCATTACCAGTTCAGGGAGCTGCCATTTGGGCTCACCACAGCACTCCTGGGTATTTACCAAAGGCATGACAATGGTTGCAGCTTGGCCCTGGATGCAGGGTTTTCAGATCTTTCCATACCTGGATGATAGGTTCCTCACTGCCCCCACAAAGGCTTTGTTGCTCTTATGCCAATTGTGCAAAACTTAGTCATTGCAGTCAACTATCTCAAAATGAGCCTTCAGCTTGTACAAGTTCTAAAGTTCATAGTGTGTCTGTTAGACAGGATCCATCGAATTGCTAGGCTCCTGAGCTCCAGTGTTCTCAGTCTTTGGGTTCAGGCCCTGTCCATGCTTGAAACTCCTAAACCACTGGTTTACGCACTTGTGAAACTTCTGGATTATATGGCAGTGTCGATAGGACTGGTTCCCTTAGCCGGATATTACATGAGGGCCATACAATAGACTCTGGCTCTTCAGCAGTCTTTCTTGGCTTATCCCTTGGATTTCCCTATATGGTTAGCAAAGGTGTGCCATGAGCAAATTCAATGGTGGTTACAGTCTCCCATGGTAACAGAAGGGACACCAACTATAATTCCTTCTCCTTCAGCCACATTCACCACAGATGCCTCCTCCTGGTGTGGGCAGGGCATTTCAAAGGGAGGACAGTTCAAAGGTCCTGGTCTTCTGCAAAGGCCCATATTCCCTTCAGTGTTCTGGAGATGAGCGTGGTCCTCCTGTTTGTTGCTGGCCTTTCAGGACCCCATTCCCAGAGGTGTGATTGCAATACAGGTGGACAATATGTCAGTTATCTGGTACACAAGGGGGAACAGGTTCTTACCCTCTTTGTTGGGAGGCCATGAGAATTTAACAGTGGGTGATCTCCTCTCAGCATTTTCCTAGTACCAACACATATCTCGGGGAAATACAACATCAAGGCTGACAGCCTCAGCAGGAGCATTTTATTGCCTCATTAGTGGTCCCTAAATTCAGCAGTGAAATCTCAGATCCTTCAGCATATTCAGTCTCTCAAGTTGACTGCATGATTCCTCCTGTTTCCTTGATGGTCAGGAATCCTAAGTATTCACAGGTGGTTGATCATATTTTGTTTTCCTCTCAAAAGGAAACTACTAGAAAACTATATACCAGTAAGTGGAAGAGATTTTTTTGTGGGCAGAGGCTAGGGGTCTCAACCCTTTTTCTGTCCGTTTGGAGTCTGTCTTGGATTTTCTATCCAATAACCACACAGCACTGCAGCACTAGTCAAATAAAGGCTGCCCCTTCAAAATACACTTCACAGTTCCACACCAAACAAGTAATGAAATTAATTTAGTAAAAGATTTAGCATTTTAACATTAAAAGATTTAGTGTTTGAAAATTCTGTTAATGTCAACATTTTGACCAACATGGAGGTAGATCAAGTTGATACACCCAATATTAAAAAGGACGAAAATATCTACACCTGTGAGGGTTTTCATGTTTTTAATTACAGTGACATCATTTTGGAAGTGGCACATTTTAAGCTGTTTGAGAAGGGGTTTACATTTGTTCCTGCACAAAAGGGCAAGTGAAGTGAGACGCTATTAGATGTTAAGACGTTTACGAGAAATGTAAAATTTAAAGAGTTGTTCTCCGATTTGCTCATGGTTGGTCCCAGAAATAAGTTACACAAGAAGAGTAACATTAATCCCCCACTCCACCCAACTATACATAGTTTTGGTTTCCTTGTTGTGAATGAGATTAAAACCTTTTATGGCCAAAAAAGATGGTATAAAGGGAATTTATTCGAACAGGAGAGGAATTTGTTGAAAACCTTAAGTAACAACAAGGAAATTCTAATAATGAAACCTGACAAGGGCGGTGGGGTGATGATAATGGAGCATTGGGATTAGTGTGTAAAATGCTTGATTTACTTAATATGGAAGGGGGAGGTACTCTCAGGTTTCTAGGCAAGAGATCGAGGTGGCCTATAGACAAATTGATTGGGTGTTGGAAGACAGTTTTCTACAAGGAGCTATTGACCAACAATGATATAGTTTTTTTGTGTCAACAAACCTGTTATACCTGGGATATTCAGAATACCTAAGCTCCACAAGGATGCCAACAACCCCCCACTTAGGCCTATAGTAGCGTCGGCTGGATCTAAAACTCAACCCCTGGACATATATGTGGACACAAAGTTGAAACCTTTCTATGGTCTGTTTGACCATATTTTGATTGATTCCTGGGATGTATTGTCCAACATGGGTACAATTGTTTACAATGATAGTTTAGTCTTTGTCACTACTGATGTGAAAGAGAGTTATACCCCAAAATCTTGGGCTAGCTTGGTTCAAGGAAATGTTGATTGAAATGGGTTTTTTGTCAGGCCTTAGATTAGTTATGGAAAATATTGAAATAATCTTGAAGAATAACTTTTTATACTTCCAGGGGGAGTACTATAGGTAAATTGAGGGGGTTGCAATGGGTGCATCTTATGCCCCTGTGTATGCAAATATTATTATGTTGTATTGGCAAAAACATTATGTTTTTACCTCTGAATATTTCCCATATATTAAAGGATATTTCTGTTTTTTAGATGATATACTGTTGGTATGGCATGGATCATTGGAAGGTATCCAACAATATATGGATTATAAATTATAAGCTCAGCTACTGTTTTTTTGGTATTTACCCACCAGGTGGGGTTAACAAACATAGAATATTTGGATGTTAAGATTAGAAAAGATTTTTATAACCAAAGAATAGTGTCTGCAATTTTCCGGATAAAACACATCTGATGTTGTTAATCTTCATTCATTCATCACCGATGGGAAGTCGGTTCCGTCCTTGGAACCAAGCCAGCCTTTATACCAAGCTCATGCCAGCCAAAAGCTCTCTAGCTAAGTTTTTACCCATAGTACCCTTCTCCCTGTTACCCCAGATCTCATTTGCTGCATAGCCATAAAGCCGCGTTCAAGCCAGCTCTCAGCTAAGTTGATCTTCTTTTGATACTTTATAGAGTGTGATAGGACTTTTTCTTGTCATTCTCCTAAAGTTTTATCTGTCTTTGTCTTTTGCTAACTTCTACCCTTCCTGCTGACTTTTTTCTTAATTACTTTTCGGTAATCTTAGTACCACTGGTGATATGGCCTTTCTCCCTACCCTTGTGGTACTTCTTAAATACCATTGCTGGTATTCCCTTTTCCTTATAAAAAATAAAAAAAAAAATAGAAGACCTTTATCCTTTTAATCCTTATCTAACCTAATTTTCTTTGAGTTGTTTAGTGTGTGTGTGTGTCTGTGTGTGTGTGGGTCTGTGTGTGTGTGTGTGTGTGTGTGTGTGTGTGTGTGTGTGTGTGTGTGTGTGTGTGTGTGTGTGTGTGTGTGTGTGTGTCAGATATGGCTGACAGGAAAAGTACGTCAGGCTTCAAGCAATGTCTAAACTGTAGTAGGAAACTGCCTAACTGTGACTTGCATGATGACTGTGTGTATTGTTTGGGGGTGTCCCATCTCTTGGTGCAACCTCCTTGTTCTATTTGTAATGGTTTTAGTGCTCATACAGTGAATGAACGGAAAATCAAATTAATCCTAAAGGGCCTTCTTAATACGCCCTTTTCAGAGGCTGTTTCTGCATTGGAGGGTTCTCCACCTCCTAAGAAGGAAAAGAAAAGATTGCATTCTCTACCCTCTTCACCTTCTGGTGATTTGGACAAATCTACAAAGTCGAAAATACCTAAAGTGTCTTTGGAGCCGAGGCCAGTTTCCTCGACACTGACCTCAGTTTCATTAACTGCACTAATGTCATTGGCACCTATTTCAGCACCAATATTGTCTACAGCACCGTCTCTTCCTAAATTGCAGATTGCTTCATCCTCTTCAGTACCGAGTGCCACCGCAGCACCAAGCATGTCTTTGGTACCCATGATTATGACCCCACTGGTATCTCAGCCTCCAGTTGCTACTTCCACACCAATTTTGGTACCGAGTGCCAGTACTGCACTGAGTCTATCTGCCGTACCCATGTCTGTAATAGATATTCCACTGCTCCCATTCTCCAAACTGGAGACAGTGGTGCCATTGGCCACCATAGCACAGACCGAATACTCCCCGTTGGTGGACCCCTTCCTGGGACAAATATCTAGCCCCTTCCTTGAGTAACCAGAGTCGCCATCGGGATATCCACTAGATTCACCAGGAGCCTTTCTGAACTTGATGTGGTGTGCCTTGTGGACCAGCTGCTTACAGCCAGGGGGACTCCTACACCCTCTAAGACCCATTCTTCTGTCAGACATGGGAATATTTCTCCACAGACTCCTTGCAGGCTTCAAAGTCTTTGACTCCGATGCGTCTTTCAGTCACCACTACTTCGGTGGTGCTAGTGGACCTCACTGTGGCACCAGAACTGACTCGTTGGCCTTCGGTTCCTTCAGAGCCAGGTCTTTGTCAGGTTCAGGGTTGGGCTGCGGGCTCTTCGGTGCCAAGTACGGTTCCATCCACTGCACCAGGAGTTCTGTCGGCACTGACTCTTCTTGAGGCTCTTCTCTCAGGAGCAGGTTCGACGGAGCGGAGTGCGACCCTGGTTTTGCGGTTGTCCTTCTCAGTTCCAGGCTCAAATCACTCTTCTGGTGGACCTGCTTTCCAGGCGATAGAGAGGGCACTTGCTTCTGGAAGCAAACCACCAGCATCGGAACCCCACACATCCCTTCCCCCTAAGCTGCAGCTGTCACATGCCACCGATTCAGGACAGTGGGCGCGAGAGCCACAGGAATCCCTATTGCAGGGCGCACCTTCTTCTGAGTCCTCCTCAGAGGTTTCCACTGAAGAGGTGCCATGGAAGAAGTCATGCAAGAGGAAGCACATAGACTCCCCAGAGGAGTCTCTCACAGAGGATATGGATTACGATGAAGGGGAAGGGTCCCCTTGGTCAGCCCCTGAAGATGTCTTCTTTGGAGACATCCTTGAAATGTTGAAGCAGAGGGGTGACTGGAAATCCAACAACCCTTCCTCCGAGGAGTCTGTCTTCCTGCAGGCCTTTTGTGCCTGTCCATCTACCTCTTGGGTGACCACACTTGCAGGCGAGCTAGTCCAGCTCATGGTGCAGCTCACCTGGAAGAATCCTGACTCTGATGAGCCGATCCCTCAGAGACTAGATAAAATTCTACCCCCCCCCAAGGAGAGCGCACATTGGTCTAAAGGTCTACCAGTAGATGCTATGGTGGTGGCGGCGGTGGCCAGAAAAAAGGAGCTCGCCGAAGAGAGCCAGACTGTTCATCCACCCAACAGGGAGTCCCGGGCAGTGGACAGATTTGGGAAGCGAGTTTTTGCTTCATCGACCTTTGCCATATGGTCCTTAAACTGTTTGGCACATTTTACGAGACTCCAAAGAGAATTAATCTCTGAACTCTCTGGACATGTGTCTGATGAGGTCAGTGACAAAGTTGCCTCACAGCTCGCAACCCTGGAATCTATCTTGAACTCATCCATGAGGTTAATATTCCATGCAACTGAAGGGGCAGCAAGAGCTGCAGGTTCAGGCATAGTTATGAGATGCCACGCCTGGATGTGCCGTTGTGATTTCACGAATCCTATTAAATCTTCCTTCCTGAATGTTTCAGTTGAAACATCTTCCCTGTTTGCCCCAAAAGTGAAGAACACTCTAGCCAGGTGTGAGAAAGTTGGTAAGAGCCTGTCTGCTGTAGGTGTATGCTTTACCACCCCCCAGCATTCCTTCTCCAGGAATCAGAGGAGTGGAAAGTTGTGGCACAAGAAGTCTCAGTGTCCTTTTTATGATACACATGGTGAGTTCATCCCAGGGGCAGAAGAGGTAACTCTTCTGGAAGATGCCCCTACTGAGGCAGAGGGGGCCCGCGTAACCAGGGACGCAGAGATTCTTTCTCTGGACAGTTCTTCCAGTGCTCCTGAAGAATGGCCCGAGCAGTCGGGGGGGGGGCATTTCTCTTTGCACCACGATGCATGGCAGTCCTTAACTACTGACGATTGGGTGCAGAAGATAATAACCAGAGGCTACCACATCCCCTTTGACTCTTACCCAAAGCCACCAAGACGAATCCTCGATATCCCACACAGTCAAAGGGAAGAAGCAGCTGTAGAAATAAAAAAGCTGTGTCAAAAAAGAGTCATCCAAGCAGTCCCACCAGACCAATGCAGATCCGGATTCTACTCAAGGTTCTTTTTAGTGCCAAAAAAGATAGGGGAATAGAGACCAATTTTGGATCTCATCATTTTAAACAGGTTTGTCACCCAAATGAAATTCTGGATGGTCACGGTTCAGTCCATTCTCCCCTTTTTGGGGAATGGCAATTGGATGTGCTCCATCGACCTTCAGTATGCGTATTACCACATCAAAATGGACAAACACTCCAGGAGGTGGCTTTGCTTCCTGCTGGGAGCCAATCACTACCAATTTTGTGCTCTGCCTTTCGGACTCTCTACAGCCCCCAGAGTGTTCACCAAATGCATGATGGTAGTAACAGCTCATTTGAGACTGCAAGGATTCCAGGTGTTTCCAGATTTAGACGATTGGCTCCTTACCACCCCCACCAAGCATCTACTGGTAACAGCCATGAAATACTCTTTCCATGACAAAACTTTTGGGAATTATAGTAAACTGGGAGAAATCCAACCTGACACTGACCCAGTCCATACAGTTCATAGGAGCAATATTCAAAACCCGCTCCTGTGTAGTGTCTCTCCTGGACTGCAGATTACAAAGACTGAGGCTTCAACTCCAGGTGATACCCTTTCTAAACAAGGTTTAATCATGGGAGGTCCTCCAGCTCCTAGGTTCGATGGCAGCTTCTATTCCAGTGGTGCCTCTTGCAAAACGTTATATGAGACTCCTTCAATGGCCTCTGCTGTCTTAGTGGTACCCAAATCATCATCCTTTGCCCTTTCAGATTCGGATAACCACTCATTGAAAACAGGACCTACTTTGGTGGATGAGGCCAGAAACAGAGCTTTGGAGCTGCCCCTTCCAACCTCCTCAGCCCACAGCCACTGTGACTACAGATGCTTCCCTGATATTGTTGGGGGGGCACTTTCAGGGAATGTCAGTCCAAGGCACATGGTCCACAATGAGGCCAATCTGCATATCAATATTCTAGAACTGATGGCAGTGCTTTTAGCGTTGCAAGCATTCCAGTCTGTTCTTCCTTCTGGGACAATTGCCATCCAATCAGACATCAGTGGTCTGGTGTATCAACAAGCAAGGAGGAACCAAGTCCTATCCAGTATGTTGAGAGGCCATGAGAATTTGGCAATGGGCGATAGGTTCCAACCACTTTCTGATAGCAACACACATTCCTGGGGATTCCTATGTTATTGTAGAGAAACTGAGCAGATGTATTCTCCTGCCTCATGAGTGGTCCCTCAACCCATCCATAGCAACAAAAATTTTCAACCATTGGGGCCAGCCTTGCTGCAACCTTTTCTCTTCCCCATCAAGCCATAAATGCAGCAACTACTTTGCCCTAATTCCCTCACAGGGAGAGTCCCGAGGGGTGCTCTTATCCACGATTGGCCCACTGGACTTTTGTATGCTTAACCTTCCATCCCTCTGATCCCCCAATTCTTGAAGAAAGCTCTCCGGTTGAAATGCAAAGTGATCCTCATAGCTCCTTATTGCCCTCGATAAGTATGGTTCCCCTTTCTCCGGCCTCACCTTCTATGCTGAGCATGGATTGTGGATCCAACTCCAGACCTGATCTCTCACCTCCACGGGTTGAGTCACCCGAACTTAACCATTCTCAAGTTGACAGCTTGGTTTCTCCACTTCCACTGATCGCCAAGCAGAATAACCTCTCCTCCCCAGTGCGGGACATTATTCTGGCCTCCCACAAGCAATCCACTAGGAAACTTTACCTTGACAAATGGAAGAGATTTTCAATCTGGTCTAAGCAGAGAAAACTAGATCCGTACTCAGTCCCAGTTACTATAGTACTACATTATTTATCAAATTTCTTTGAAAAAGGTGCTTTAACTTCTACTGTACGAGTCCATCTAGCTGCTAATTTGAACTTCCATAATGGTTTTGGGAATTCTTTGATTTTGCATCGTCTATGCAAAACCTTCCTAAAAGCAGTCTCACATATTACAGCTCCAATTAAACTACCTATCAAACCATGGAACCTCACATTAGTCCTACAGTTTTTGACAAAACCTCCCTTTGAACCTGCAGCAACTTGTGACATCAAGTTTTTATCCTGGAAGTCTGTTTTTCTGGTGGCCATCACGTTAGCTAGGCGAATTTCTGAGCTTAAGCTCTATGCATAAAACGTCTCTATTTGATCTTCCACAAGGACAGAGTATCACTCTGGATAGACCCTTCCTTTCTCCCTAAAGTAATTCTGAATTTCTCCATTAATCAGACTATTGACCTTCCATTTTCTTCCCTGACATTTTCTAATAAAGGAGAGCACTGTCTGCATTCATTGGACATGTATAGACAGTTGAGATTCTATCTGGGCAGGACAAAAATAATGCGCAAATCTGACCGTTTATTTCTTTTTCTGGCCCTAAAATGGAAAAGTCTGTGTCTAAAGTGACCCTTTCTAAATGGCTCAGCGATTCTTTACTTTTTATTTATCATCATGAGGGAAAACCTGTACCACAGAAAATCAAGGTTCACTCCACTAGATCTATAGCTACTTTTGTGGTGTTCCATTCAGGAGCTTCTTTGGATGATATTTGTGTAGCAGCAACACGGGCTAATCCTCATACCTTGATAATCCATTACAAATTGTATTTGGTCTGTAGAGGGACAGCTTCCTTTGGCTCAGTGGTGCTCAGGAATATTCTTCCATAAGGGCCACCCAAGTGACACAAGGTAGCTGGGGACTCTGTCCCATCAGTGATGAATGAATGAATGAACATTAACAACATCAGATAAAGAAGTTATGTCTTACCACAACATTCTGTGTGGTTGATCTTCATTCATCACGTCCCTCTTTCCTTCCCCCTCCAAAGGCTTCTTGGGGCATACTTTAGGTCCAAGAACTGAGTTTGGGCACTTGCGCAGAAACTGCCTCTGTTTTACTGATAACTGGCAAACTTGATCTGAGGTAACAGGGAGAAGGGTACTGTGGGTAAAAACTTATCTTCAGAGTTTTTGCCTGGCGTGAGCTTGGTATAAGGCCAGCTTTGTTCCGAGGATGGAACCGACTTCCCATCAGTGATGAATGAATGAAGATCAGCAACACAGATGGAACGTTATGGTAAGACATAACTCCTTTTTTCAAATTCCTGTTTGCATTATTATAGTAATCACCCCAAATATCAGAAGAGGAACATTGTCAAAGGACAAATGGTCCATGCAGCATGCATGATCTCCCTGAGGGAGGATTTGGTAGGAGAACTTGATTTTATTAAGAAATTATTTGTAGCTAGAGAATATCCCCCGAGGAAATTATTGCTCCTATTAAAAGTGAAATTTTATCTGGATGGGGTACCAAATGCATCCCTCTATTGAAAGGTAATAATGTTGTCAATAATGCATTAACTTTATGTCCTGTGGATGATCAAGGCAGAATTTCCCCTAGGAAGGTTGTGCACGACAGTCATTATTTTGTTATGAGCTACAACCAGGACACAAATAAAATAAGACTATTATTTCCAAGTATTGGAATAGTTTTAGAATTATGCCTAATAGTTTAAAGATGTTTAACTCACCCCCTCAAATTTAGTTTTAGGAGAAGGGCAAATTTGAAAAAATGTTTTTGAACTTGGCCCCGATCTAAATGGGGGAGGGGGGGTTTAGAAAAAGTTTGGAAACCTATTCTTGTGGACATTGCACTCATTGTTCTTTTCTGGCTAACAAAAGTGAATTAAGTATACCTGGTTTAAACAATAATAAGAGAATGTTAGCAAAAGGTTTTTACAATTGTTATTCTAAAGGAGTGATTTATTTAGCTTACTGCACCCAGTGTTATGCATACTACATAGGGAAAACTGAAAGGTGTTTGAAGCACAGAATTTACAAACATACCTATGAGATCAACAAGAAAAAAAGAGACCAATGGATTATTTAGGCATGTAAATATATGTAACCAGTATTCAAGTTCTTGGTGATTGAACAAGTAAAGCCCCTTGAATGAGGAGGGGATTGGGAAACTAAGTTGGAATACCGGGAACTTACATAGGTTCATAGGTAGGTACTAGGCTATCGGCCCTGGGGCCTATACAAGCCCAGCCAAAAAGGTACCCTGACTTTTGCCACCCAAGAAAATTATTTTCCAGTGCTACTGTTGAGCAGAGCCACAGGAGTGATCCCCGGGGTGAATTTCCTATTTCCCATCCAGTCATCAAGATTTTTCTTGAAGAGTGCTAATGAGGAGCTTTGTTTGATATAGACAGGTAGTTTATTCCAGAGTATGGGAAGTCTCTGGGACAGGAATCTATCCCTCCGGCATGTTCTGTTTATTGTGGTGACAAGGTTTAGGTCCCTAGAGTGTGTAGCTCGGAGGGATTGGGATTTCTTTAAGTGGAGCATGTCCAACAGCTCTGGGGTTGACATAGCTTTGTATGTTAGGCAGAGATAACCTCTGAGTAGGCGATATGCAATGGAGTAAAGCTGGAGATTTTTGAGATGGTCTACGTAGGGCATCTGTTTGAGGCTGGTAATCCTCTTTGTGAGGTATTTCTGCAGCCTTTCCAATTGTTGTAGATGTCTTGTGAGGTACATCCCAAAAGGGGCGTTGTACTCTATAATGGGTCTAATGAGTGATGAGTAGAGGGGAACAATGACCTCTTTTTTTCTGGACGAGAAACCTTTTGTGATGAGGTGTGCCACATAGAAGGATTTCCTGACTACTGTGGCGATGTGATTATCAAAGGAGAGACTACTGTCCACCTGTGTCCCAAGGTCTCTTATCACACTTTCGGTGTTAAGTATACTACCGCCTATGTTGTAGTTCATGGGTACAGAGTTTTTACCAAAGGGGATGACAATGCACTTTTTAGCACTGAGCTTGAGGCCATGGCTTTGACACCAGGCATCTGTCTCAGTGAGGCCCTTTTGTAGGATGTCCACATCGTTAGGAGTTTTGATTATGGCTCCTAGTTTGCAGTCATCTGCGAACTTCATTAGCCAAAGACCTTCTGTGTTAGCCTGTACTTCAGAGAAGTAGATACCAAACAGGAGAGGACCCAGGACTGAACCCTGTGGTACTCCACTTGTCACTGCTCTGAAGTCGGATTTGGAGTCTGCTACTTTCACAGTGTGGATTCTTTCAGTGAGCCAGTTGGCAACAATCTTGTGACATAGGGATTTATACCTAGTTTAGTGAGTTTATCTATAATTCCAGAGTGGGGGGATGGTGTCGAAAGCCTTGGCAAGATCTAGATAGGCTGTGTGAACCACCTTACCCTTGTCTATGGCTTTGGTGACTGCTTCAAAGAAGTCTGCCAGGTTTAAGAGACATGATCTGCGTTTTACAAACCTGAACTGGATGGGATCCAGAGTTTGGAGATTACCAATGTCTTTGTTTATAAGTTCCATGATGATACGTTCCATGGCCTTGCAGACCAGGCTCGTCAGGCTAATGGGGCGGAAGTTCCCAGTGTCCGTGGTGGCTCGTCCCTTGTGGAGTGGGGTAACTGTTGCTGTGCGCCATTCAGCTGGCACAAAGCCAGAGGTGAGGCTATAATTTAACATGGTACTTAGGTGGGGTGCCAGTTCGTTCTGTAGTTCACGTAGAATGCAACCTGGGATGTTGTCTGGTCCCATGGATGCTGTGTTCTTGGCTTTGGAGAGTGTAGTTTTTACCTGTGCAGCCGTGATTACAGGAAGTTTTCATTCTTCCGGTATAGAGATGGGCACTTTAGGGGGTGAGAGGGGGGTAAAGTTAGCACTGAACCTATCTGCCAGGATGTTGGCAATATCAGTTGGGTCTGTATATTTAGTGCCATTGTGCTGTAACTCAGAGCAGATCTGAGTGTTGCCATTGAGATTCTTGACATAGCTATAGAATGCTTTGTGGTTGTCTTTAGAATCAGTGGTGATTTTGTTTTCGTAACTAGCTTTGGAGGATTTTATCAGGGATGGCAGCTTCTTACTGAGGCTGACCAGGGAGCTCCACCACTCATGGGATTTTAGTCTATTTTGCAAGAGTTTCTTCCTTCTGTTGTACAGTTTGTTTATGGCAGAGGACCACCAGATTGGCTTCTTTTTTTTTTTTTTTTTTTGGAGGATAGCATCTTGGTTCTGTTTGGGATAGCACGATCCACTCATGTAAGTGCTTATAAAGTGCAATTGTGTAGGATTCAGTAGTCGTAACTGCATTGTCCATCTGCATGGGTGTCATGAAGTTCACCACTTCTGTCTTAAGAAGCATGAAGTTGGCTTTGGAGAAATTTTTTATCATGGTTTCCTTAATGGGATGCATGTAATAGTCCTGGTTTAAATGATCATTATATCCATTGTACCAGCATTAACAATGAGAGACCTGTAAATAATATATAATATTAAATATTTTTAATGGTGAGAATATATATTTTAAGTGGTGAGAATATTTATTGTTGAATAACCAAGTATGTTGGATGTTTTTTGTTATACATTTTTACATTCTGTGATATTGGTTTCAGTAACTTTTTAGAAAAATGCCAGGGAGTTTCTTATCCAATGGGAAGCTATTTTTTTAAATGTTTTTGACCAATCTGATTACAGAGTTGTATATATGACAGTGCAGTTTACTGTGTTTGTTATTCTGATGAAGTTTCATGTTGTTAAAACGAAAGTGCTAAATCTTTTAATAAATTAATTTCATTACTTGTTTGGTGTGGAACTGTGTAGTGTATTTTGAAGGGGGAGCCTTTATTGGACTAGTGCTGCAGTCCTGTGTGGTTTCCAGTATTTGTTCCATTTACTTAGCGTTTTCACCTTGTGGTTACTTTCTAGCCAAGTTGTTTAGTTCAGGTTCTAGTTTTCCTATTATCAAAGTACAGTTAGCGGCCATTTCTAATTTCCACATTGGCACAGATAGTGTGCCTTTGGCTTCCCCTCAGGATTTCCAAGGTTTTTTTCAAAGATACTTTTCTCATTCATTCCCCAGTGTGGGATCTGCCCTTCATTCTGCAAGTTCTAGCCTGTCCTTCAGCTTCTTTGGACTTGAAGCTTTTGTCTTGGAAAATTCTCTTTTGGTGGCGGTTATGTCTGTAAGAAGGGTTTCAGAGTTACAAGCACTTGATTCTTCAACCCCTTATTTGGTGTTTCACAAAAACAGGGTTTCTCTTTGTACCTTTCATTTCTACCTAAGTTATCTTCCAAGAATAACTATAAAAATTCCATTAATCTCCCCATGTTTTTTTCCCAGTTTTTCTAACAAAGTTGAATACCTTTTACATTGCCTGGATGTACAGAGGCAATTGAGATTCTATGCTGACTGTACCAGATCTTTCAGCTATTTGTTTCCTTTTAAATATCCAGGCTGGCCTTACCTGTGTCTGAAGTGACTTTATCCAAGTGGCTGTCAGACTTGATGTTGTTTGCATATTCCTTGAAAGCTAAAACCCTTCTACACAAGCCTAAAGGTCATTCAACAAGGGCTGTGGCTACTTCTATCAACACAGTTTGTGCTGCTGCCACTTGGTTGGGTCACCACACCTTTGTATTACATTATAAGCTGGACATCTTATCTAAATCCAGAGCTTCCTTTGGCTGTGCTATGTTGCAGAATATTCTTCATTAGTTCTTCCCAAGGAATGTTCATGGCTGGGGACTGTGTCCCCAGATGACACAAACAACATCAGATATGAAAGCTATGTACTAACCATAACGATAGATCTGTGCTGTCTGTCTCTGTCTGGTTCAACCTCCCCACCCTCATGCCCCTGTGCCTTAATGTTGACGTGACATGTCTTTCCTTCTGTGATAACCAGGCATTGAGGGTCTTTTATTTCACCTTTTGGAGTCTTGCTTTCCCCTCAGTTGTCTTATTCCAAGTGTTGGGAGATATTTTTTCAGTTGTATATATTATATCATTTGGTTTATCTCATGGGGCAAATTCAAGCTGAGGGTTGATGGCAGCAGAGCCAAGCAGGCTAAAGACTTTTAAATTGGCTAGTGTCGGATCCAAAGTCCCACAGGTTAAACCAGATAGAGAGAGAAAACATGGATCTGTTGTTATGGTGAATACTTAACTTTTGTTTTCATGAACATGCTTTATGCCTTTGTTTCTATGGTCAGTTGACAATGATATTTATTTCCTTGGAGAGTGAGCCCAGCAGTTTTTCAAACACTATGGATAACGTAATAAAGAAGAAGACTGGCAGTAAGGGTCCCAAGGAACACCAAACACAAAATGTTGAATAAAAGCAAAACTTTAAAGCTGAATAAATCCAATAAAATCAATGTGAGCACTTTCGTTAAAACAATGTTAACTTCATCAGACAAGAGTCAATGTGCACAGCCAATGTTTAAATACCTTTTAAAACACCTTCTAAAACAATCTGATTGGACTCAGAGAACCAGCTAAAACATGAATAAGATGAATAGATGTAGTTAACCCTTTGCTAACTATTGTGACAACACTTCACATTTAAAAATGTACATGCTAAAAATAATTCTAAAAATTGAATGTTTATAGAAAACTGAGTTAACAAACCAAATTGAATTGTTAAAAACTTGATGTCGATATTATAGCAGTCAAACTTTAAAAGTGTTTTACAATTTAGGTAAAAACATTAAACTTTTTCTCATAAGGTGCTTGTGCAGGATGGCTAAGTTTGTACTGTTTTCTTCCTTTCCAAGGCTTTTAGTTTTAAGACATGGGTAACTGATGTCCTGTCATTAATGCCAGGCCATTTGTCTGCATGCAAAAGGATCTGCCATCTCAATTCTTTTAACTCCAGCTGGAGCCCCCAGGGTAACTTGTCACCAGTAGTAACATGGTCAATAGCCATAAACCTGAAGCTGTGGCTATTGTTGTCGTGAATGTGCCTAGCCAGTGCATTGTTCCTGATGGCACAGTCAGGTTCATCACTATGGTTAACTTCACTGGACTACAACTTCCCATCCTTAATCCTACTGTTTTAAGGGAAATCACATCTGTGTTCTTGTCCTGGTGTTCTGGTATTTTACCAATCCACCATGATTTATTGAAGAGATTCTTTCAACATATGGTTCTGTCAGAGGTCTGCATGAATCTCATTAAGGTCCATTACAAGTTATTCAATCATGCACTAAGTGCATCTGATACATGAAGTATCACTGTCTGCCCCATTACAGTTTTTTCACTTTGCTCACTAATCCATCTATAAAAAAGGCTTCATCTCTCCTCCTGTCAGGGTTTACAGTATTCCCTCAGTTTGTCTTTGTCACTCTATAAGCTTCTTCTGCTTTCATTTCACCTAATGCTAATATCTTGCTACTGCTCTGGTTTTTATGCTTCATGAATATTGCTTTTTCCTTTTTAAACTTCAACATTTTATTTTTCAAGAAACAAAGTGGATTATTTCATTTGGTTTGATGTTTTCATCACAGGAGGTACTATCGCCTCTCTGGTGGTGGATTTTATTCCTGCAGTCTTGCTTTCAAGACTGCCCATTGAGTGTTTCATATAGCACTCTTCCTTTTTTAAGTATTGAGCCTTCCTGAAGACCAGCATTCCCATTTGGCGTGACTTTCCTTTGTAGACATTTTAATTGTAAATCATCCTGTTTGGTAGCCATGTTTTTTAAGTGTTCATCAAGTTCCTTTTCCATGACATTATCCCTCCCTCAGCATAATAATGATGTTTGAAAGCGTCAGAGCCACCAAATGTTCTTCCTTGATGAATTTTAATATAAATTGTATAATCATTTTCGTTATACAGGGAACCGTGTGTAACTGTCCTCCTTTTTAGGTATTACATGTCGTATGTGACATAGTTATCTTTCTGTTTAGCATTGCCTCACCTTTTTTTTCCATTGTGCATTATTCATCCATTGTTTTGGCTTTGTCTTCCACTCAAAAAGAAAATTTGTTACAAAAAAACTTTGTACAGATTAAGCAACAGATTTTTGCCTTTAGATTGATTTGTGCAGTACTTCTGCATACACTATTTACCCATTATTTCTGCTAGATACCTACTGTCATTCTTTGCATTATGTATGCAGTTGTTCCTCCATTTCCATTTTAGCCTGTCTGTCCTGTGCCATGAGAACCCAAATATGTTGTCATCTTAGTTATGGGTCTCTGTGCAACAGATTCCATAGCTGTCAGTCTGTCTCAGATGTCCACCTCTGTCAAAGACTGACAGTTTTGTATGTGCATTAATGGTTGTTATTCATTTACTGCATTTTGTACTCTCATCTTTTATTATATACTTTTTTTCTGTTTCCTTTCACCTTGTTGATCCAGTCTACATTTATTTATTTATTTGTTGACATTGCTGACTGGATAGTGACCAGTTGCAGGCTCAGCCCGGGTTGCAGTCATATTGTAACAACAAAAAGCAATAAATAAATATCAGTAGAAGCATAATAGAGCAGGTATGTTATTAATATTACATAGACATGAATGCAAAAACAGTAAAATATGTAGAAAGAAACTGAAGCACAGAGAAAGAGTGATAGCTAAGTGCTCCACAGGGTTTAACAGGAAGGCGTTATCCATGTCTAAAAAAACTACTCCTAAAGTAAAAACAACACCTATGAAGTGATAGGTACATAAATGGTAAGGCATAGCCTTAACTCAAGCAGTATAGAGTAGGAGGGAATCAGAAAGGAAAGAGGTGTCAACTCATACAACATCTATATTCAAATACTGTCCCATATTTTGTTTAGCTTTTTAATTTTCTGATTTTATTCGGGGGGATTCCCCAGATGGTTTGTTGTCTTGTTTTGCTACAGTACCCCAACCTAGTTTGAGTGCTTTCTAATGAAGCATTAATTATATTACTGATGATGGTTCAAATAAAGAACAGTTGCAGACCAAAACACAAATTCAGCTAATGGAAATGAGTTGGTACAACTTCTGTGGCAGCCACTTAAACTATTCATTTAAGCACATTTCTCACAGTAATTGGATGGTTAAATGAGAGCTGGACTTCCTGAATATTAGTTTGTATGCATTTACAGCTATGACTACACCTGTTTATGTATTTTACATGTTATGTTTATTAACCAGGGTGATGGACGGGTCCACATGGACCCATTTCAGCCACTGCCCAGAAGATACACTAGCTAGAGCATTTGATATGTCAGGCAAACATAAAGTATGAACAATATTAAACTAGCAAAGAGGTAAACAGTTATGTACTTAAAACAGGTTGTAATAGCGGTATTATATACTCAGAAAAAATGCAACAAAGCAGAAATGGGGATACAATAAATGGCAGATGAAGATAAATTAGTAGTAGCAATGGTAAACAGACAACAAATGCACCGTCATAAGAGACCTGTGTACATATATGGATTATTTTCTCTGTTATTCAGTCATCATGTTTTGAGTGTAGTCAGGTAATCCTTCTACCTGGCCTATTTAATTTCCAAGAGAGTATCTTCAAGAGTCAAAGAACTTATTTTACCATTGTAGTCTTTCCTAATCAGATCCATCATTGAAAACAGTGCTCCCTTTGGCATGTATAAGTCCAGGCATATAACTCAGTCGGAACGGCCCTATCAATTTTAACCAAAAAACTGAAGGCATTAAACCTGTCAACACTCCTGATAATTAGCAAAGCTGTCCTTATACTCAGTAGCCTACCAGCTGCACAGAGTTAACGTATGTCTCTGCACAGAGTTAACCTATGTCGCTGCACAGAGTTAACCTATGTCGCTGCACAGAGTTAACCTATGTCGCTGCACAGAGTTAACCTATGTCTCTGTTTTCATGCCATGAAAGACCAGTCCTATATGACCAAGATTTCTTTGCAAAACGAGCGGATCTACAAACTGTCATACTTCTTCTTCTTCTTTCGGCTTTTCCTGGTTAGGGGTCGCCACAGCGGATCACCTGTCCGCTCATGATTGGCAGTGGAGTTTTACAGTGTCGAGTTGTCAGCCCGGCGCCCAACCTTCCACAAAAGGCACACACACACATGCACTCACACCTAGGGCCAATTTAGAGTGTCCAATCCACCTGCAGCATGTCTTTGTGATGTGGGAGGAAACCGGAGCACCCGGAGGAAACCCACGTGACCACAGGGAGGACATGCAGACTCCGCACAAAAGGCAACCCAACCAAGGATCGAATCAGAGAACCTCTTGCTGTGAGGCAGCAATGCTAACCACTGCACCACCGTGGCCGTCCTACAAACTGTCATACTAGGGACCTAAATTTACACCATCCAATAACTTCACTGGAGGGGCAGGTTCCTAACTTGAATGTATTCCTCTTTACTATTGCTCAAACAAAGTACTACTTTGTCTGTCTTTTAAGTAAGTCTTGATGATTGGATGGGCAGACATACTTTTCTACTAGTAGTATGGATTTAAGAACTGGGAAAGAACCTCTACAGAGTGCTTTGTAAGTAGGTGTTAGTAGAAGGTCATTTCTTTACTGCAGAGATAACCAGTCATCCATCCGTGAGTAACACATTGATATTCATTGTGAGGGGATAGGAGAATGAAATGGCAGATTATATGTAAGCCATATTCTACTTCAGACAGTATAATAATTTTGCCTATACCTTCTTTGCCCTTTGGGGTAAGGTAGTGAGATATTTTTCTTCAGTGGAAAAGGATTGAGCTAATTTTTGTCTTTATAAAATAAATACGATTGAGACTGATACTTTCAGATGAAATCAGTGTTTATTCATATAGCTGTTTTCTTTCATAGTCTTCTTTCTACTAGCAGTTATAAGAGGCAAGGTGTAACAAATTCATCAAACTAGAAGCAGTACGCAAAGTATATATAATACAAATTAAGCATAACTTACTATGATGTAAACTATATTATATTCAACTGAAATACCTAACCATTATCAACAGATTTCCATAAAGGGGTATCCAAAGGTTCTTGTCATGTGCTCTGCCTGTTGCTAGGCAAATGGAATTGTTTTGGTTCAGCTTTTTTCACCTGCTGATGCTACATGTCTTACGCACGTTATACCCAGAGTGTTCCTAGAAAGAGCACTTGATCATGTCGGCATGAATCTTCTATCAGCTTGATTTGTGTTTTATTTGTGGTCCTTGATGCATCGGCCCAAAGTGTTCTTTTACAACGTATTTAGTTATGCATTTAAAGATATATTTAAATAGATGTATATTACATAACAATAAAAAATAATAATGTGTTCATGGAGAAAATCACTATCATTTCATATACTGATAATGATGTGTGTTACAGCTGATACTTACTTACATCTGCATGTTTTAGAATTTTTTGCATTATGCACATACATAATAAGCACTTCAGAGAAGCTTGCAAACATGTTTGACACATTGTAAAAGAAAAGTCAGTACAACTTTTAAGACATTTATATGCACTGGATACTTTTAAAAAGGAGAGTGCAGATGTCCAAAGATTGTTATGTTTAAACGAATAGTATGCTAAGAAGGACTGAGTGTTAATATGTCATTTGCCTTTTGTGTCATCTTGCATGGTCCAGTGGGCAGGTACAATTTCCCCAGCTTAAACTACCTTTGGTCTCCTGAACTGTGCACTTTACAAGAGAACACTTTAATCAGTTACTCTATGCACTTAGCTGAATTATTGGAGTTAATTATCAAATGTGACATGGGTTTTTCTTTTTCATTCTGTACGTGCTCTCTCTTTTACAGCCAGTGGCAGTGAATAGCAGTATGTTTCCTTCCATTTATGTAGATTTCTAGTGATTTATAGTTTGCCATCTGATATACAGTGTAATTACTGAAATAACAAGTAGTTCTGTGACCCATAAATTATTTCCTGCTACTCGTATGTCTCAGTGAACTTTTCTTAGTGCAGATAACAGCTTGGTGTCACATTGACTTCATATCCTAGGAAAATGGCACCATCTGTCAGAAGTGGTAAGTGTAGGTGTCAATTTAAGCAGATGAACAGTACAGTGGCACAGCCTTCAAGTATCTAAATCCTCTCAACATGTTTAACCTGCAGGGTCTAAAATTAAAACAAGAGCTCAATTAAAATTTTATTTTTTATTTTGTGGGAGGAAGGAGACTGGGGCTGCTTATTATCAAAATCTTGCATAGAGGCAAAATATGCATTTATATAGTTTCTTTTTTCTTGTTAACAAGGTAACACCATGCTTTCCTTTAGGGGGTATTTAAGTAGCTTTAATATTCATTGCCAGATACTGTGCAAGTAAAAACGGTTAAGGCAGTAGCCAGTATAGAATACACAGTAAAATTCCTATTAACTGACTTTACCAGGAAGTCCTGATGTCCAAGCAATTTTAAAGGTTAGGTTGGGTGAGAAAATTTATCATTTTGCTTCTTGGGTACACAGAATGAACAGACATACCATATGGAGCTGGATAGACCAACCAGATCAAGTTTGAGGCAGAGTTTTACATTGTAAAATTAGTTATAGTAGGTACTGCCTAACACTTAATGTTCTGCAGTACTGACAACTTAAAGCCAAGGTGAAATTATTGCCAATGTGATCTGATCTCATTCATATCTCTTATGACTGTCCTGAGCTGCTATTTCATCTCGTTTTGTATTCTATTTCAGATATGCATGCAAAGAGACATAGCTAAGTGTCACTGATATAAAATACATTTCCTAATTTAAAACCATCAGTGCTGTTTCCAGGGCTAGGATACATGTTGTTAACTAAATAAACTAAGTGATAATCCCCTCTGTGACAGCAGATGTTTGCAAAGCTAAGCTTGACTAGCAGAAGTTAGTACTAACCCTTTGCTCAGAAATGCAAATTATTTTTAAAACTATTTATTCAAGGTAGTGCCAAGACTGTAACTGTTACTACCTGTACTGTATCCCCTTTCACCTTCCTGCCAGACCTGCATATTGGTTTAGCTGATGCAGTTTCCAGGATGTATGGGGCCTTGCACATATTTGATGCTAATTTGCACTTAAGTGGCAAGAACACTAAGTAACTTTTATATTTTACGTCTCTAAAAGTACTAGCACTGAAAGACTCTGTGTATGGCCTTCCCATCAAAGTTAGAAAGACATGAAGTTTAAATTGACATAATTATTTTTTTTTTTTGTAGGGGGAGCTGTGATCCCCTCCATTTTCTTCTTTATATGTATAATGTTCAGTGTCACTGCTGGTCAGTATAAGGGCAAAAGATTACTTAAAATTCTGAATTTCTGGTTTTGCCCGTTCAGAATTCTCATGGTTAAAATCATGATAGGGAGCCCAGCATATGTTCTAGCATAGCAGTGAGTCTACTGTTTCACCGACCTCTGGGGTAAACAGTGATAGGTGCACCATGGTATTTCATTTGGCTGATCCAGGTTGGGGGTTCTATAGTTTTACATTTAAATTGGGTAACTGAGTAAACACACTAGGATAAAAACAGCAAAGATGGCATTGTAAAGTACATTTTATAACTGAAGGCCACAAAAACATGAATGTATTATATATTGATAACAGCCTAAACGTTACACTTCTCAGTATTGCCACACTTTGTGTAACTGCAGATATAAGCAATGAAAAAAAACAAGGTAGCTGCTATTGTCTGGGAGTGAGTTACTGTGTAGTTAAACCAGCATTAAGAACAGTGTAACAGTTATTTTTAACAAGGAAAAATATGAAGCTTACAGGGGTCATGGTTATCAGCAAGGAGGGGATGCAGTTTTATAAGCTGATAGGAAGCAGTTAGACACTACATATGTCAGATACTGATTAGGTGATACAAGAAATGAAGGGGACAGGTGCAAGTATGGATGGTCATCTACCATTTCCATGATGACCTGTTGTCATTTAAACAGAAACACCAATCACTTATTCATTGTGTCCCCTCATTAATTAGTTACAAACTCAAAAGCCATACACTTCAATTTTTAGGCTCTGAAACCAGAGGCAAAAGTCTTGAAAATTAGGGACTGCTTTAAAGCATCTCTAATTAGCTTGTAAGTGTCATAGTGATTCTGATGAAGGCTGGATTGTAAGACAAAAGTGCGTAATCTATTTTTTATTAAACCATGTATTTAGTGGTAATCCTGTTATTCAGTTTGTTTACTTTGTGGTCGTTTCTGTGTTTGGTGTGGTGTGACCCCGCTTTCTCAGTTTAATAGTTGGATTTACGCTTGTTTCTGACTAAGCCATTTATTCAGAGTGTGTGAGTTGAGACTGAGGGACTCATATCCAGAGTAAAACACTGGACTCCTGTTCAGGGTTATTGGAAAAAACATGGGACTCGTGTCAAGGGTTATTAGCAAAAGCATAAGACTTGTATCCAGGGTTATCAGAAAAAGGATGGGTCTCATATCCAGGGTTATCAGAAAAAACAAGAGACTTGTATCCAGGGTTATCAGAAAAAAAAAAAAAACAAGGCACTTGATTCCAGGGTTATTGAAAAAAAACAAGGGACTTGTTTCCAGAGTAAGTGGAAAAAACAAAGGACTTGTTTCCATGGTTATTGGAAAATTCAAGGAACTTGTATAGAGGGTATCAGAAAAAGCAAGGGACTAGTATCCCAGGTTATTGGAAAAAGTAAGGGGCTTGTATCCAGAGTTTTTGGAAAAAGCAAGGGACTTGTGTCTAGGGTTATTGAAAAAAGTATGTTATCAACATATAGCTTTTAACCCTCTGTTCTGTACTCTTGTGCATTTTTAAACCCAACCTACTTTTTTATGGCAGTGTCCTGTCTTTCCTGTTCTTTTACACACAGAATTGAAGATTGCATTCATTACTTCTTCTGAACTTTAATGTTCTTTAACTTCGTCCCTTTCTTTTTCCATTTAATCTATTTCATGGCAGAAAAAAAATCAGTTTCAACAAGAAATATCTTGCAAAAGGCAAACAGCTCCTAACATAGTGGGAAAAGATGGAGTAAACAAACATGTATGGATAGTAAGTAGCATACATGCTGAAGTTTGTCTTAACAATACTTCGTAAGTATTTTTAGAGCATCTTTTTGAGACCATGCAGTTATCCTTACTAACTTAAAACGTTTATTTAATTTGCTTTCTGATTGTAACAGTTTGCCTGTAATGATATTGCATGATTGGGGATATGGCTAGTGCTTTAGTTTATAGGTTCATAGGTTCATAGGTTGGTACTAGGCTATCAGCCCTAGGGCCTATACAAGCCTAGCCATAACAATTCCCTGGCTATTTCTTCCCACATTATTTACTTTCCTGGACCCCTGTCTAGCAGGGCGACTGACGTGATCCCTGGGGTGAATTTCCTTTCTCCCATCCAGTCGTCAAGGTTCCTTTTGAAGAGGTCCAAAGAGGCACTCTGCTTGACATGTATGGGCAATCTATTCCAGAGTCTGGGGAGTCTCTGGGTCAGGAACCTATCCCTCCAGCATGTTTTGTTTATTGTGATGACAAGGTTTAGATCCCTGGAGCGTGTAGCTCTGAGGTATTGGGATTTCTTTAAGTGTAGCATGTCCAACAGCTCTGGGTTTGACATGGCCTTGTATGTTAAGCAGAGATCGCCTCTGAGTAGACGATATGCGACAGAGTATAGCTGGAGTTTTTTAAGGCGGTCAGCGTAGGGCATCTGCTTTAGGCCTGTGATTCTTTTAGTGAGGTATTTCTGAGGCCTTTCCAGTTGTTGCAGATGTCTTGAGAGGTACATACCAAATGGGGCGTTGTATTCTATAATGGGTCTAATGAGGGATGAGTACAGTGGGACAATGACCTCCTTTTTTCTGGATGAAAAGCCCTTCGTGATGAGGTGTGCCACATAGAAGGATTTCCTGACTGTTGTGGCGATGTGGTTATCGAACGTGAGACCACTGTCCACCTGTGTCCCCAAGTCTCTTATCACACTTTCTGTGTTTAGTGTACTGCCACCTATATGGTAATTCATGGATACATGTTTTTTCCCAAAGGGGATAACAATACATTTCTTGGCATTGAGCTTGAGCCCATGGCTCTGGCACCAAGCATCTGTTTCTGTAAGGCCCTTTTGTAGAGTATCCACATCATTTGGGGATTCAATAATGGCTCCCAGTTTGCAGTCATCTGCAAACTTTGTTAGCCAGAGTCCCTTAGTGTTGACCTGTACTTCAGAGAAGTAGATGCCAAACAAGAGCGCCCCAGGACTGAACCCTGAGGTACTCCACTTGTCACTTGTCTGGAGCTGGATTTGGAGTCAGCTACTTTTATAGTGTGGGTTCTATCAGTAAGCCATTTAGCAACCCATTGGGTGACATAGGGATTAATGCCCAACTTAGTAAGTTTATCTATGATTCCAGAGTGGGGGATGGTGTCAAAGGCCTTGGCAAGGTCTAGATAGGCTGTGTGGACCACCTTACCCTTGTCCATGGCTCTGGAGACTGATTCAAAGAAGTTAATCAGGTTCAGGAGACAAGATCGGCCCTTCACAAACCCAAACTGGGTGGGGTCCAGTGTTTGAAGGTTGCCAATGTCTTTGTTTATAAGTTCCATGATAATACGCTCCATGGCCTTGCAGATAAGGCTTGTCAGACTGATGGAATGGTAGTTTCCGGGATCCAAGGTGGATCCCCCTTGTGGATTGGGATAACTGTAGCTCTACGCCACTCAGTGGGCACGAAACCTGAGGTGAGGCTATGATTAAACATGACACTTAGGTGAGGTGCCAGTTCATATTGTAGTTCATGTAGTACACAGCCCGGGATGTCATCTGGTCCCATGGATGCTGTATTCTTGGCTTTAGAGAGTGCGTTTTGTACCTGTGTGGCCGTTATTACTGGAATTTGGCAATCTTACGGTATTGAGATGGGCCATTTAGGGGGTGAGAGGGGGTGAAGTTGGCACTGAATCGATCTGCCAGGATATTGGCAATATCCTTTGGATCAGTATATTTAATGCCATTCTGCTTTAGCTCAGAGCAGATCTGAGCATTGCCATTTAGATTTTTGACATAGTTATAGAATGCTTTGTGGTTGTCTTTGGAATCTTTGGCAATTTTATTTTCGTAACTAGCTTTGGAGGATTTTATGAGGCATCTCAGTTTCTTACTGAGGCTAGTAAGGGAGTTTTTTGCATCCTGGGATTTTCCTCTTTTCTGCAAAAGTTTCTTCCTTTTGTTGTAAAGTTTGTTTATGGCAGGGGACCACCAGATTGGCTTCCTTTTTGGATGAGAGCATTTTGGTTCTATTTGGGATGGCACGATTCATGCATGAGTGGATGTGCTCGTACAGTGCCTTAGTGTAGGATTCAGCAGTTTCAGTTCCCGTCTGCATGGGTGTCATGAAGTTTGTCACTTCTGACTTAAGTAGCATGAAGTTGGCTTTGGAGAAGTTTTTTATGGTGGTTTCTTTACTGGGGGTGGGGTGGGATGTGGATGTTAAGGGTGATTAGCTTATGGTCAGACCTGACTAACGAGGGGGTGACCATAGGTATGGAGCATTGATTTCCCATGTTGGTAATGACCAGGTCTAGGATATTGGAGCCCCTGGTAGGACTATGGATTAGTTGATCCAGGGCATTGGAATTTATGAATTCCAAGAACCGTTCAAAGGTGTTGGGACATGAGTAGTTTTCCCAGTTAATGGCAGGGTAGTTAAAATCACCTAGTATTAGGGTGTTTGGTTCTATCTTAATATTTTCCAGTATGTTTAGAAAGGTGTAGTGAGAATCTTGGGGTATGGTGGGGGATCTGTAGCAAGCTACAATTTGGATTGCAGTCTTACCTAGTGTTAGTTGCACTTGGAGAATTTCAGACACATTGTGTTGGCCAACTAGCCTGGTGGTGTGAATATCCTTGGTGAATATTGACACTCCTCCACCTTTAGTGTTTCGGTCCTGGTTTGGTGGCGAAAAGTGTGGTAAGAGTTGTAGCCTGGTATTGCAGGGGTGCTCTCTGAAGCCTTGAACCAGGTCTCAGTTACTGCACAGATATCGATGTTCTCCATTTTAGGAGTGCCTTGAGAGAGTGCATTTTGAGGTTTAGACTTCTAGCATTGAGTAGCATTACCTTCAGATTTTGCATGCTTGTACCTGTTACGGTGGTGGTTTTGTCCTTTGAACTTTGCCTAAAAAGGCACTATAGGGTGGCAAGAGCCTTAGCCAGTAACCTGAATCCCAGGGCGACAGGTGCAGACCATCTCTGGCAAAGCATCGTGGTCTGTCAATCATGTCATCCCAGGCAGACAGATACTGGATCCCCTTTGAATGACACCATAAGCTTAGCCAATTGTTGAAGTCAATCATTTTATCCTTATATTGTGGTATCATTCTGGGCGAAGGCAGGATGCTACTCAGGGCTAGGGTCATACCTGCCTGGGCCACATGATCCGAGAGCTCTTCCATGTCTCTTTTCATGTAGTCCAGGGAGGTGCGTCTCAAGTCATTCACTCCAACATGGACAATGACAGAGTCATATTTGTACTTGTTGTGGAGTGACTTGAGTGCATGCGTTATGTGGCGGATCCTGGCACCCGACAGGCAGCTGACTGTAATTTTCTCCTTATTCAACCTGGTGAGAGGGACATCAGTGTGCGGACTATAGAGTCACCTATGACTAAAGTGTTAGGTACATTGTCTTGCCTTAGGGGCTGTTGCTGGGTGGCACACTGGTGTTGTGAACTATGTGACACATTGGTTGTGATTGGTGTTTGTTTGCGTTTCAGCTTCAGAGGTCTTTGTTGCTTAGGCAGGTTACAGTTAAGGGCCTCTGCATATGTGGATTTAGTGTTGCTATATGTGGGTGTTGGTGGTGTGGGTTTAGAAGGGCTATGTGTTGCTTGAGGTGTAGTGTGGGTGTTAACCTTCTCCTCTTGACTGTTTAGCACAATCTTGGGTGGAGAGAGCTTTGCTTCCATTTTGGCTATGTAAGTGCATCTCTCACAGGTTGTAGTGTTGGGTGGTAGGAGGAGAGGGTTGTCTGTGTACATGAGGCAATTGCTGCATTGCCCCAGTATGCCCAGATTCACCAGGTGGACAGGAGAAATCACCGGAAGCTGACCCTTGGACATGCCTGGTTTGGGGCTTTTTTTTTCTTTGTAAAGTATAGGAGCTGTTACCTTAGCAATGTACTTTGCAATTATAGGCGGTTTAGTGCCTACTATTAATTTCTCCTTGTTAACAAGGAGAGTTCAGTGTTTGTATGAGTTTAAGGCTTCCTAGTGCTTTCCAGCAGGTATTAGAGAAAGTGCTAGTCACAGGGATGCTTAAAGGTAAGATTGAAAAGAATGCACTCTGCAGTGTGCACTAGAGAAGTTACATGTGAAAGTAGGTAACTTGAGTTTTACCTGTTTAAAAAGTTAAGGTTTAGTGGAGAGTTACTATTTTTAAAACAGCAAGATGGATTGAAAGGGGTGGGCACTTTTGTATTTTGGTACTATGAAATACTGTAGGATGGCCAATAAATTTAAATAATTGAAGGGGTGGGATTTCAAAAATGATGATTTTGTGATTACTCACATAAGCCAGTGAAAGTAGAGAGAAATGAGATATATGGTCAGATTAACATAAGAGGCGGGCAACTAGAAAGACAGTTGTATTTAACAAGACAACTAAAATGGGTGTGAGGGCGGGGAAAAAAAAATTAAAATTCTGCCTGACTCAGAACAGAGAGAGCTGTGGTCTCTTTTAAAGTTTTAATATGCTATTAAAACAGAATGCAAGCAAAACACAAGGTAAAGAAAACAAACTACAGTATTCAAAATATAGAAAAGTAATACAAAAAATAAAAGCAAACTAACCTTTCCTTCACAGCAAAGTGTAGCAGAGTCTGGATGAGCCTTTCTGGTTATCTGGTTTAAATAATAAAAGTCATATATCCAGCCTTGAACTGCATCAGGAAACCTAATATCGTAATACAGTGTCCTTATGTGGATAAATATTGACCGGAAAGCGTAAAGAAAGATAATCTAGTTTCTGGTCATGTTTATCATAATCAATAGTAAAAATTACAACATTTCATATTTATTTCTTGTCTTTATTTTATGTACTTTCTAGTTACTGAGGAAGGATTTCCCCACTGAAAAAGTCAGTTAAATGTGTCACTGGAAATGTGCAGATGTTCATTTTTTCCCACTGCTGCAGTAGCCTTTAGATTATATGGGTTGTGTCTTGCCCATGGCATAACAACCATCCAACTTCTAAACCCTCTGGCTTCCTTCCACATTTCATCTCAGATTGCTGATTGGACAGCCCTGAAAATCAGTTGTCAGAGTGGAAAATATTTAGTACTTTCTTGCCACCCTATGAAGAAGCAGCTCAGAGGCTTCACAAGAGTACCAGCTGACACTTCAGCTCCTTTCTGGCAGATAAGTCTTTATTTTGGGGAACTCTTCCCCACAGAAAATTTAAAAATGTGTGCGTGTGCGTGTGTGTGTGTTTATTGTATCAGGAAAAAGTATTTTTTACTTAGTTCATAAGTTAGTACAAGGCTAACTGCCCTTGTGGGCCAATTTAAGCCTAGCCACTTACCCCACATAAGAATCAAACCATACACCTTGTGTCTGGAGGGTAAACACCTTAACCATTACGCCAAATTCTCACATCTTTTTTATGTGCTTTAGCAGTTCTGGCCCTTTAAGAAACCTAGCATTTCTCAGAAGTTTACTATCAAGGTCCACTATTTTTAGCTGCAGTTAAATTGGTGGTTTAGTTTGTGAAGAAAGGCATTACTTATGTAAACTTTTCTGTATTTAAATGAATGTTTTGCATGGGAAAGTGTTTTACTTGGACAGGGAATACTGTTTGTGATATTGTATTTATGTTCACGCTTATCTTTCAGACTAAATTCATTCTAAAGGGCTTTATGAAATGAATTTAGTGTGCTTCTTATGCATTACAATGTTCTTGGGACATTGTATATGTCTGCAAGTGTGCTTGTACAATCTGGCACATTGCCTTCCAACAAATTCACTCCAGCATTTCTGATAACATCCAGAGTATCTTCCTCAATCACAGCATGGATGTTTACCCCACTCCTGCTGGTCTAACTTCTGTAGAAAAAGTAACTTACCAGAGAGCCCTTGCTACCTCTGCAGGCTCAATATTCACCTCAATCGATAGTAGGTGACTGTGCAGTGACCAGCAGTCATTCCCCAGGGCAGTCACTTACCTCTCTGTGTTCCTGTGGTATAGTCCTTTCAGCCACCATGAACCAGGGATCAGACCCATCCTTTTCAGTTGTTCCATTGTCCACACTTGACATGGAAGAACCATCTTTACTTTGGCACAGAGATATGATGCTGAATGTGTTCAGCAAAGAGACCTCTTGTTGAGGTAGATATTCATTCTCCATGTTAGTCACTGAAGACAACTGTAAAGAAAAAACAAAAAGTTAAACATTGTTCACAAGAAGACAAGCTATTTATAAGAAAATATGATTTTGTTTTACCTTAGTCAAAAAAATGTTACAGTCAGTCAATCCTGGTAAATAGAATTCAGTACTTAGAATATTTCTGAGGAGCTCATGTCAGATGATTCTAGTATAGACAGAGACAGGGCTTCACCTCCTGCAGATTCTCAAGTCCAAAACTCTGATACTGAGGAAACCTGGCCCTCACAACCTTCTTTGGATGATTTTTTTTTTTTTGCAGATTATTGCCAGGATAAATGAGGCATTTTTATGGGAACAAATGGACGTTTCCCCCTGAACTGAGGAGGTATTGTAATATAATACAAGTGGGCCTGTACTTTCTGGCTGCAGCCCTAGAAGGTGTACATAATGCTGCCTGTAAGAACTCTGATTCACAAGTTTCAGTCCACACAAAAGCAGGTAGGGTTTGCAAAGTTTCTCAAACTAACAAGCACGTTTTTTCTCACCTTAGGTCTGATGCTGCTGCAATATCAACATCTATGCCAGCAGGGAAAAAAATCCTAGTGTAATCTAGTCCTTCCCCAGGATTACACTAGGAACTTGTTCCCTGATGGCATAGATGTGGATAAGGAGGGGAAGATTTTGGACAGATTTGGAAAGAGAATATTTTCTTCTTCCACTTTGGCGTATAGAAAACTGCCAGAACCACATGTAGAAGACTGTGCTTTTTTGGATAGACAGTTAAACTAACCTATGAACCTATGAACTGCCATTCTTCCCCTGAAGAAAGTGCATATCTTAATTATATTGTTACCAACATTTTCAGAGTATCTGAGCATGCCTTAAAGAGGGTGTACGATTGTGCAGCTACTGTATCTAGGGCCTCTGTTTCACTGTATTGAGGAGGTATGTCTGAGTATGCAATCAAAAGATTTCTGATGAGGTGAAAGTTTGAAATTTTAAATTCAGCTTTAGAGAAGGAGGTTTTATTAGACCCATCTGTTACTCAGCATCTCAAACAATTTGATGAGACAGATATTCATTCTGGGAGTTTCTAAGATTTTACAGGTATCTCTGCCCCTTTTACAAATCTTACAGATCCTCTTTCACATCTAAGAAACAAAACAAGCAATCTCTGCCTTTTCAGGCCAAACGGGAATAATAAGAAACAATGATCCCTTCCAATAAAGTAAATGTTTACAACTTAAGAATGATTATGCCAACATTTTTCCTCCCACCCCAGTTTCTCAAAACTTGTCTCAACAACTGGCTGTGTACATTCCCCTTTGACAACATATTGTGACAGACTCCTGGGTGACAAAGGGTGGCTCAGGAGGGATACAGATGGCACTGGATGCAAAAACCTCTTTTCAGAAGAGTTCATCCCCACCCTTCGAATCAAACAGATTTTTTTTCTCAGGTTCTTCCACAGTTGCTCACTGTAAGATTCATAGAAACAGCACCATTAAATTAAAGGGGCAAAGGCTTCTATTACAGAAGATTTCTGGTACCAAAGAAGGCCTGTTCTATATCTTTCCTTCCTAAATCTGTATATTGAAGTTCCAAAATTCAAGATGATGACCTTTCAGTCTATTGCCTGTCATTCCCCAAGGAAGCTTTATGGTAACATTGAACCTAAAAGATGCATACCACCACCTTCCCATAGCCAAAGGTTTCTGGCAGTTTCTCAGATTTTCGCTGCATGAGTCACATTAACAATTTTCTACATCACCTTTGGGTTATCTACTGCTCTAAGAGTATTTACAAAGTGTCTACCTCCACTCATAACTCATTGCAGACTAAATGGCACTCACATTTTTCCTTAATGAGATGACTTACCTATGTTTCAGCATCTTCAGATATCAAGAGTCCTTAACATATGCTTTATCTCTTCTGATCAATCTAAGATTCCAGATAAAAATTCCCAAATATCCCTCGACCCAGTCACAGAGAATTGTCTTTCAAATATGTGTTATAGACACTCTGCAACAAAAGGCCTTTTTATTGCAGCAGAATTTATTTTTTAATCTGGAAACTTTCTTGAGCTTCTCAACTCCATCTCAGACATCAGCCAGAGACTTTCTCAGGATCCTGGGTTTCATGGCATCTATGTTTCTCATTATTTCTCTCACCAGTTTGCACATGAGAGAGATTCAATGGTATCTAAAAATCATATGGATCTAACATTTGCAACCTGTGGAATTTCTAACACCAACCTTAGGCTTTGTAAAAGAGGAGTGGGACTTCTGGAGTCTACCAATACTAGCAAATACATGTCTTCCCTTTTCTTCTCTACCTCTAAGTAAATCTGCAACTCCAGATGCCTCAGATTTTGCTTGGGGGCAGTTTCAATGGGGTTAAAGGTACAAGGACTATGGGATTCTTCAGACAGACCAAAGCACATAAATATAAAAGAAATGTTGGCTGTGATCTATGCCTTAAAATCTCTTCAACATCTATGGTCCCAAGGACCTCTTCAGTTGATTACTGACAACACCAAAATGATGCAGTACATCAGCAAGCAAGGGGGCACAAGATCATACCCTGTATGCAGGCTGGTTATGATTGCTTGGGAGGTAGGTCTTCAGCACTCTTTAACTCTCTAAGCATCCTACATTCTGTCAGACCAAAACATAGTGGCAGACTAAACAAGACCAGGATAGACCCTCACAAAAGGAAAGCAAATGAGGGGGTCTCACCAGGAATTGACCCAATTGCGGGGAACAACTCAGGTTTCCTGCTTTGAAAACAGACAATTCAGTAGATTCTGCTTCAGGATTCCATGCATACAGGCCTGAAAAACAAGCAGTTTTTCATATTCGTGGCCAGGATTCTTTGTTTTATGCATTTCCACCCTTTCCACTGATATCCATGATAATTCTGAAGATTCAGGAGAACTTTCCAAAAAATAATTGTAGTGACCCCCTTTGGCTCAGCCAACATTGTATTTCCATTCTTATGGACAGTTGCCACAAGTTTCCTCACAAACTTACATAAGAGAGGAATTTTGATACACCCCAATCTCAAACATCTTCAACTAACTGCCTGAGTGATTCGGCTTTAATACCTTTTAGGCACCTCTTTTCAGAAGATATGCAGCAGGTACTACAGGAGGCAAGAAAACCTGCCACTAGAAAATCTTATATTGACAAGGGGAAAAGATCTTCTGTTTGGTGAATAGTCAATAACTGGGGCCATCGGGGATTATGTACCACTGGTGCTCAATTATTTGTGCGAGTTACTAGCCCCTGGCCTTTTGTACTCCTCTGTGAAGGTACATCTTGCTGCCATTTCAGCATTGCTGCCCATGGAACTTCCACTTTCTTCAGTGCTTTTAGTAAAACAAGTCTCTGAAAGGAGTGTTACACCTGAGACCACCACCCAAACAGGTTGTTCTTTCCTGGGATCTTAACTTTATGTTGGAAAAGTTAGCATTTCCATATGAACTTGGAAATCAAGCGGACTTAAATCTCATTATTTGTAAAACTGTTCTTATTGGTCTGACGTCTGCAAGAAGATTATCTGAGCTGTAAGCTCTCATGGGGGTGAACCCTATCTAGTCTTCCACAGAGATGCGGTGTCATTAAGAACCAATCCTTCATTTATGCCTAAGGTTGATTTAGAGTTTACTTTTTAATTGGGCCATTAGCTGTAGGTGTGTATAGGCTGCTCAGAAAGAACAACCTGTGTCAAAGCATGACTATTTCCAGATGGCTGTCTTCAGCTATTGCCTTTTATTTAAACACCTTTATTAATTTGTCATTTAATAAAAAGCCAAACATGCGTAAAAAAGAAAACAAACCACATTAATATTTTTTTCATTTACATGCATTATACATTACACATTTTTCTTTCTTTCTTTCTTTCATTATATAACTCTCATTCAGTACAAAACTATTGCCTTTTATGTCCACCATGGTAAACCAACTCCAAGTAGGGTTGCCACATTTTGTTGTGGCCAGAACAGGACCAAGGCTACACCTTTCACACCTCCCATAACCCACCCATCTTCTCCGCTTTCCCTGCCCACTTTCAACCCATTTTGTGATGTCATTGTCACATCAGGTGATGAGGAACACCCATGTTTTCTATTTGCAATGCTTGTTTTTCTGCCGATTTACTATGCTTTTCTGTAAAAAATGTAGCAAATCTGCCACTTTAACCAACTCTGATAGCCTGTTTCTTTTTTTGAAACAGAATACTGAAGTTTGTACAGTGCTTTCTGGACCTCTGGATAATCGGATAATCTGTTTGATTTCTGGATAGTCCAGAAAAAAAAAATGATAGGTAGCAACGCTAATTCCAGGCAGTATCAAGGTTCACTTTACAAGGGCCTGGTCTCTTTCACTGGCATATTTGAAAGGAGTATACTCTAGAAGCAGTCTGGAGGAAGCTACATGGTCTACTCTACATACCTTTACAAAGCACTACAAACTGGGTTCCTTTTCTAGATCCGGGACTAGCTTTGCTTGGACCTTTCTCCAGAGGTTCATGGCTTCATATCCTTTCTTCTCCCAGGTTGGATATGCTTTAGTGATCAACCCATATAACATAAAGGCTACTGCTGTGTCAGGAATGATGACCCTAGTACAGCTATTTCAGTTGCACTTAGCCATACCAGTAGATGTTTGAATTAGCCATACCAGTATATGTATTGTCTTTTGGCTTTTCCCAGTTAGGGGTTGCCACAGCGGAACTTCTGTCCGCTAATTGGCAGTAGATTTTTACTTGCCGAGTTGCCAGCTCTGACGCACAACCTTCAACAAAGGTACGCCCATTCACGCATGTCTCCACACAGAAGACGCTCTAGCTGAGAATCGAACAGGACAACATCATACTGTGAGGCGACAATGCTACCGCAGCACCACCACCGCAGTGAATTAGCCATACCAGTAGATGTTTGAATTCCTCACTGATACAGTAGCTGCAGCCACTCTCTCTCACCCTATGATTCTTTATAGTTTTTGTTGGGAAATTGATTTGGAGGTTATTTCTTGTCTGAATAGCTCAGGAAGAGATTACTACTACTTTATTTTAAGGCATGAAGGTCCTGAAGATTTTCCATTCTGACTGTTGATTTTCCCTCCTTAGCATTGTCCAATCAACAGTCAGAGTGGAAGTGTGGGAGATAGCCATTCCATTTGGAAGATGGCTGGTTCTTGTATCTTGAATAAAGCACAATCCATACAATCTAAAGGAGACTGCAGCAGTGAAGAATTCTTATATGTACTGCTATGGCTAAGTGCAACTTAAACAACTGTACTTTATTTGTGAATAATTGTAATAATGTCAGTGTTTATTTGTTCAGTGCTTGATTCAGGTTATTAGATAAGACAGCCTGTACTCACTAAATATGAGTGTCATCGGGCAATTCTTAGTCATATGTTTTCTTTGCGTGCAGAAGCACATTATTGTATTTATCAAAGAACAGTGTGAGAACAAGAAAAGAACACCTGTCTGAAAAGCTAAAGTAAACAGAACATGTCAGAAGTTTTCCACTGCAGGAGCTTCATTACTAAAAACAATCACAGCATTAAGGGTAGCGGTAGAGAGCTCAAAGGATGTACACTCCCTTTGTCAGTGCAGAAGCAAAATAAAGGAGTGCACACTCAGGAAAACAGGAAGATGTTTTGATTTAATATACAAACAAGTGGGACATCCCAAAAACTTGGGACAGTTGACAGTGATGCTTAAAACATCCTTACCCACTGCATTTTAGTCAGAAGTTATTAATGCATTGTCTTTTTCAGGGTAGTACAATGGCAAAGTGAGTGGAATAATACAGTACAGATGAGTGCTGTCTGGATGGCAAGGGCATGATTCTCTCAGCCTCAGTTTGCATATTATCTGGATGGCAAGAGCATGATTCTCTCAGCCTCAGTTTGCATGCTATCTGGATGGCAAGGGTATGATTCTCTCACCCTCAGTTTGCATACTATCTGGATGGCAAGGGTATAATTCTCTCAGCCTCAGTTTGCATACTGTGTGACTGATGATGTCATGGAGCCATCCACTGTTTCTTGGATGTCCCCGAAGCAGATCCTTCTGACCTAGCTACCAAAAACAAAATAATTGCTAAACCAAGAAATAACTCAATAGAGTTTATGCATATTGTTTATATTTCACTCACAGTCATCCCCTCTCTTACCCATTAGTGAGGTTCTGTAGCTATTTACTAATGCATTTTTTCTTCTAGTTTTGTAATGCAGAGTGCATAACTTTGCTGGCTTGAGAAGTTGCTCTTCTAAAAGCAAGTCACTCTGTAATTAGAAATGTTAAGGACAAGACAGGCATTCTCTGAATCTGTAAGAGAAGGAGTTCCCAGCTTTAACAAATGGGACTTTCTAGTACTGTTTTATGGAGAAGAGTCATATGATGTGACATGCAGTCTAGGGCATTCTCACTTTTCTTTCCACACATTTACATAACAAGCACTCTTCCCAAGCATTAAGTGACTTTTAGTAGACAATAATTAGTAGTAAATATAGGAACCTGAGTCCAAACTCTCATCACCAGCTGCAAGAGCGGCCCAGTATCACTGCCAGTAAACATTTTTTTCAGCATTCACAGGCATTTTTTGTGGCTTCTGATGGAGAATTGATGAGCTGCTGAGTCAGTCATATGTCATGTTTGTAATCTGCATGGATTAAATATTATGCAGTATATTAACAGTAAAAATATATATTTAGTATGCTGCATGAAAGTATTAGAAGCAAAGTGTTTAAAAAAACACTCACTTTAACATGGCAACAGGTAAACCATGACCTTATAAGTGCACGTGTGTATTAGAATAGCTACCTGTCTGGCTGCTTGCTATCTGTCCTACTTCATCAATCTGTTGTTTTCTCTGTAGGGCACTAGCCTGAATGACTATTCTACTTCTTCATCATTTGCTTATACTTGTCTGTGCTGTAGTGCTGACAGGGTTAACTGAGATTTTCAGTGTTCAGTTTTCAGTACCAACATGTGCTGCTTTCAGCTGTGGCAGGTCATCTGAGGACTTTGGGTAATGAATGACTTCACAACATTGGAACAAGTGTGTTATAGAGCAGTTTCCTAACAAAGACAAGATGCGTATACTTGTGATTTCTTTATCAGATGGAATTAATCGAATTACTTTTGCAGCTGTCTGAAACATTACTTTTAAATAATGTCTGTAGTTTTAAACAAGTGCTGTATACTTCATCAAGCAGTGACTTTGATACTCAGACGCCATCTCGGACCAGCATTAGTTTGTTTTCATATATGGTCTTGTAGGTATAAAACAAAACATTATTCTTATATAACCACCAAGAACATTTTTCTTATTTTATCTTTACTTTCAGTTACTTGTTCTTGAATTATTTATATAGTTTGAATAGATAATGTCAATAAAGTGAGCAATGTATAATTTACCTTTATTCTACTATGAGGTGACTGTTCATTCCGCACTTTCACTTATACTCTTGTAATCGCTTGTCCCAAGCATATGCATAATGTACTTAAAACATTCACACTTCGATAGGGATAGGTCTTTCATGAATTTGTTTGTTAGGAACTTCCGCCATCAGGCTGAAGAGTGTAGTAAAGCCTGTCCTGTAGTGCCCTCTAAGAGTGTTATACACTGTTGCTTATTGTTTTTTGATAACGGAGTATGTAAGCCAGTATATGAGCCCTTTTCAAGTGTAACTTAAGCCAAGGGCACTGTCTGCTGCATAACGCATTGGTAGTTCATTGATGTCGTAGACGTTTGGCTTCTCATTAACATATTTCTTGCAGTCAAGTTGTTATTATACCTGCCACCCAAATAGTTATGTCCTTATTTTTAAAACCTGTATATTCGCGGTTGTCCGGTCTCCTGGTCCATAGGTTTATAGAGCGAAATAACTGCCATTCTTCTTTCTTGCTGTCTTGTGGAAAAAGACACTTTAGGACACTGAGCACGGTCTTTAAATCGGTTACCCTTCCATATCATGTGTATTTTGCCACCAGTTAAAGATTGCCACTTTTTTCCATGTAAAATTGACTTTAACGATATATTTAAAACATTGGCAGGGGAAGGGGGTTGGGAAGAATAAGAAAAATATATTTCACGGGGAATGCTCTTTCTTTTAGGTCTGCATCACCATAAACTATGAAGACTAAGTTCTTACCTCGAGTTAGGAGGTCTATCAAAAGGTGTTTTGTAAGGAATGCTCTTTCCGTAAATGAGTATCATTGACCTTTTCTTGCAAAATTTCCAAATCGTTCTGCTTAGTTCATTGCAGGTAAGCAACCTCCACCATTCCATTTTGGACTTTGAAATTGGAAAAACACAGCCTTATCCATAGAAATCTTAAATGACTCTTTCTTTAAAAAAAAAATATATATATATATATTTTATAGTGCCCACTTGAACTGTCCAGTTGTCATCATCATCAACCCCCCCTTTTTCCCATTTTCTACATGAGGTCAAGGTGTCATGTTAACTGTTGCCATCCCTCTCGATTCAGTGCTACAGGTCTGCCTTCCTAGACACTCATGCCTGACTGACGCAGGTCTTCTCTCACACAATCCAGCCACTTCTTTGCTGGACACCCTTGTTTCCCCTTACCTTCTTTCTGTCTATCCCAAATCTTCTTTATCAGATTGTCTTCTGTTCTTCTGCACGTGTTCAGACCACCATAATCTGTTCTCTTTCATCTTTTCTGCAATTGGAACTACTTTGACTTCTGCTCTTATGTCCTTATTTCTTCATCTGTCCCACAGTGTGCATCCTACCACCCATGCCATGCACTTCATTTCCATCACCTCTGGTTTCTCATCTGATCTGCCTTTACTTCCAGGTTTCGGTACCATACAGTAGTACTGGTCACAGCACTGTTTTGTACACTTTTCAGCTTCTTTGGCATTCTTCTGTCTTACACTACACCTGACACTCTGTCAGTTGGCTGTATCCCTTCTGATTCCAGCTTTGACCTCTTCATTCAGACTTCCCTTCTCCTCAACCACCCATCCCAGATACTTGAAACTATTGACCTGTTCCACTATTTTCCCTTCTATCTCAATTCTCAGCGTCTTCCGATTTTCCCAGTTTGCTGCTATTACTACTGTCTTATCAGTACTTAGTTTCATCCCATGTGCCTTCAGTTTTTCATTCCATTCCCCTATCCTTTGCTGAAGTTCTTGCTCAGAGTCTGCCTGTAATGCCTTATCATCTGCATACAGCAACTTTGTTGATCTGTCCTCTCTGACCATTTGCTAATGTAATCCATCTCCAGTACGAACAGCAGTGGGCTCAGAGCTGAACTCTGATGTACACCCAATCCCACTGGGAAACCCTGTGTAAGACCGACCACTATTCATACTTAAGTCATTGGGTCCTTGTACAGCCTGCACTAATTCTACCAATGCTTCTGCGAGTGCAGTACTTGTCATATGCATTCCCCAAGTCTAGAAAAGCCCTGTTGGACTCTTCCTTAGTTCTAGCTTTTTCTCAACTATCTTTCTCACTGCAAACATCGGGTCATTTGTGCTGCATCTTGATCTGAATCCAAACCGCTCATTTTCCATCTTACTTTCTACTACTCTGTGTATCCGTTTATCAGTCACCCTCCCCAGAACTTCCATGCAGTGTGATAGGAGTTTGATACCTCTGTACTGCCCATAGTTATGGATGTCCCCTTTGTTTGTACACTGGCATGAGTATGCTTATTCTCCAGTCGTGGGATATGCCTTTCTCTCCACACAGCTATGTTCAAGAGCCATTTCTCCCCTATCTCACCCAGCATCTTTATCATATCTGCTGTGACCTCATCTGAGCCTGCTGCTTTCCCTGACTTCATTTTCCTTAGTGTTATTGTTACATCTTCTAGGGTGGGCTCCTCTTCTTCTTTTATCATAGGCTGTGTCTGGGGCAGTAGAGCTTCTGTGGGATTTTCTTCATTTAGAAGCTGCTGGAAATACCTCTTACATCTGCCTTTGATGTCCTGTTGACTGGCGAGCAAGTTGTTGCTGGCATCTCTTATGAAGGGTGTGTGACTATCTTCTTCATTTTTCTGTTTTTGCCTTGCAACCTGATAAAGTTTCTTTGTGCCACGTACTGAATCACTTTCCAAAAGTTGGTAGAGTGCCTTCAATGCGCTATTCTTTGCTATTGGTTCATAGGTTGGTAATAGGCTATCTGCACTAGGGCCTATACAAGCCTAGCCATAACAATTCCCTTGCTATTTCTTCCCACCATATTTACTACCCTGGACCCCTGTCTAGCAGGCTAACTGACGTGATCCCTGGGGTAAATTTCCTATCTCCTATCCAGTCGTCAAGCTTCCTTTTGAAGAGGGCCAAGGAGGCGTTCTGCTTGACATGTATGGGCAGTCTATTCCAGAGTCTGGGGAGTCTCTGGGTCAGGAACCTATCCCTTCAGCATGTTTTGTTTATTGTGATGAAAAGGTTTAGGTCCCTGAAGTGTGTGGCCGTGATGGATTGGGATTTCTTTAAGTGTAGCATGTCCAACAGCTCTGGGTTTGACATGGCCTTGTATGTTAAGCAGAGATCGCCTCTGAGTAGACGATATGCGACAGAGTATAGCTGGAGTTTTTTTTAGTCAGTCAACGTAGGGCATCTGCTTCAGGCCTGTGATTCTTTTAGTGAGGTATTTCTATGGCCTTTTGATTCTTTGTTAACCAGTGAATATTGTTTCCTAGCTTGGTCTGTCTTTTCTATCTCCCACTTTTTTCCTGCACTTCTTTCTTTTGATGACTTCCTGGACTTCTGTATTCCACCACCAGCTTTCCTTATGTACCTTATTTCCATATCTGGCTTGGCCACATATCTGTTCTATAGTCCTTGCACATGTTGTTTTGAGTTGCTGCCATTCATGTTCGGCTCCACTTATGTTCTCTTCTTCTTGGGGTGCTAGAGCCCTGAGTATTTCCTTGAACTGTTGTACTTTTTTCCTACAGTCAACTTCCAAGTTTGCAACCTGGTCTCTATTGATCTTAGAACCTTCTCTGATCACTGCTTGCAAACTATTTTAGCAAGCAGTGGTTTCTGCTGTTTTACTGGGAAGGACTTTGCAATCGCTGATTCCACCCCAGTGCCCTTTTTTTACTAGGGGACGTCTACCTGAGTTGCATTTTGGCCACTCTTGTATGTGATCTTGTGATTGTCTCTCTTTCTGAACCATGTGTTGGCTACTATCAAGCCATTTGTCAGACAGAAGTCTAGAATGGCATCTCTTTCTTTATTCCTGTTGCTCCACCCATGTGGACTCTGGCAGTCCTCGTATCCTGTTCTGTCTCTGTCTGTCCCGATATGTGCATTCAAGTCACTCATTATCAACACCAATTCGTGATGCCCTGCTTTATCTAGTAGGTCCTGCAATGAATTCAGTACAACTTATTTAGAAGGGAAATGTTCACATTTTCGCGCTTTACGCACGCATGGCGTCAGGGCAGCCAGTCACTTCAGGGACTGTTGGTGTGGCGGTTGGATGTATGCGTTATGTGTTGGTCGGGACGGAGGAGGTTGGTCGTGTGTGTGTGTGTGTGTGTGTGTGTGTGTGTGTGTGTGTGTGTGTGTGTGTGTGTGTGTGTGTGTGTGTGTGTGTGTGTGTGTGTGTGTGATTTAAATATTGCAATGCTTGAAATTTGATGGTAGTGGTAGCAACGTAGTATTGATGCCTCAGAATTGTTTTTTTGTTCCAAGTCAGACTGTCCTGATTAACAAATTGACAGGCATTTAAATTTCAGACTTCAGGTTTCTGAATGTTCAGTATTGTTGCCTCACAGCTATAGGTTTTCTGGTTTGATTCTTGGCTGGTGTGACTTCTGTGTGGAGTCTGCATCTTATCCCTGTGTTTGTGACATAGTAAAACAACTTTTATTCTATAGTAAAATATATAGTAACACAACCTTTTTATAGCAATTTTTTTAAGTTTATAACTATTGAAATCTGTCCTTATTTTTGGGACTGTAATACCCTGTTATTGGCTTTTTCCAGGTTTTGTGTGCTAAGGTTGACAGCTATGGCAAGAACTGAATTCACTGAATATGTTTGAGGGCTGTTCCCTCTCTTACTGTTTTGTCCAGGTGTTTTGTGCTAAGAGGTTGACAGCTATGGTGAGAACTGAATTCATTAAATGATAGCCATTTAAGTTTCAGTCTTCTCTCTTTCACAAAGCAGGTGATTTGGCATAGTGGTATGTTGTTCTCAGACTTCTTGTGCTCTGAAGTTGAGATGTAGTTAGTTTAGTGCTGATTATGTAAAAGTCGGCTCACATTGCTAGTAGCACAAAATGTTGTGTACTTGCTTTTAATGCAGATCAGGGCATCAGACACTTTATTTTTTGGTGAAGTCATTGTGCATATTATTTACTGATAATGTGGACTGTAAGTTTGACTAGACTTTTTTGATGGAAATGTTCTGAATTTGGGCAGTTTTGTTTCTAAATGACACTATTCCTCAATATAGCCTTGTCCAGATTTATTGTCTTAACCATCACATGCATTAACAAACAATCAGTTTTATAGTCAAAGGCAAACAACCCCTGTCTGTTCTTATACACAGAGGCAGTAGCTATCTCCTTATTTTCTACTTTAAAATAGCAATTTAAATGATCCCAGTTAGAAAACTTTATTTTTTTTTTATACATAACAAATTACTGTTTATTTATATATATAACTTATGATAGAAGGATATGTTTTTATTTCTTTTTGTATGTTTGATTCTCTTTAACTGTGTCAGCTTCAAAAGGTTAACCTCCTTGTCATAAATTTGTGTTGTCTTTCTTTGAATTTTTCCCTTTTTGCATCACATTTTTTTCCGTTTTTTGCAAATTTTTTTAAATTAGTGAGAAAATTAGTGGCAGTTTGTTAAAGACTGAAGTTAGAAAATTCAGAATTTCAGTTTCTTTCAGAATTTCTATTTTTATTCTGTATTCTTGCTGATGCAAGACCTATTCTATTAAAACTATAACTATTCTATTATCTTCTTAATTTTTAAAAATTATTTTAAAAAAAATGCTCAGTTTTGGGCCTTTGCCTGTTTGTATTTATGAGGTTGTTGAGGTAAGTGTGTGTGAGTGGTTGTATATGGTAGGTAGTACCTTTTTACTTTTGTGTTTTTGTTATTTTTTTTTGTTTTTTTCCCCATTTTATTTTAAGATTTAATTTTTCTGAAATTCTAGAAAAAGATTGAGTTGCCCCAATGTAAATTCAAGAGCTTCAGACTTCAGACAAATCCTTAAATTCATACTGAACTAAAAAATGTTATTCCTAGCAACTTTTTTTCTTCCGAGAACATTATTTTTATTATGAATCTTTGTTTTTTGGGGTGGGTAGGTTTATTGTGTGCACTAAGAGGTAGGTGTGTGTGTGGTGTGTGTGTGTGGTGTAGTGGTTAGTGGTAGCAGGTGGTTAGTAATTTACTGTAATTACAGAAAACAAAAGCTTGTACCCTAAACAACAACTACCAAGAAAACACCCAACTAAGAACATTTTTTTCAAATTTTTCAAGAACTACAGGATCTCGCTTGCCCTACAAAGATCATCTCTGCTTGCTATACAAGGCCATACACACTTAAAGAAATCATTGACATCTTAAAAGAAATCCTCCCTCCGTCAGAGCTACCGCTCAGGGATCTAAACCTTGTCATCACAATAAACAAAACATGCTGGAGGGATAGGTTTCGACCCAGAGAGACTCAGACTCTGGAATAGATTGCCCATACATAGACCTTCTTTTGCCTCTTTGGACCTGAACCTTGGCGACTGGATGGGAGAAAGGAATTCAAATCATTACGCTGGTCGCCCAGTCGCCCTGCTAGACAGGCAGAAGGAAAATAAAATGGAAAGAATGTTGGAATTGTTATGGCTTGGGTTTGTATAGGGCCCTAGGGCTGATAGCCTAGTAACAAACTATGAGACTGACATACTGACAGCATTTTCAATTCATTTTCAATTCAAAGGTTTGAGTGAATTTATATTATATTATTACTGAGGCATTACAATGCCCTCTTCATCTATTTTTTAAAAAAGAGAACCGTGGAATTAGAGAGAATGGCGTTAGCTTGGGGGGGGGGGTAGCAGTTTGAGAGCTGTCAGTACAAATTTGAAAATCCTAGCTACACCCCTGCTGCAATGGCTGTATGAATGCAATTTTTTCCTCACTATCACAACCCTACTGTGAGGCTTAGGGTGAGATTATGAATACTGCCCTATCAATACACTGGAGTCTGATTGCCATGAGTCTGTCACTAATTTTGATGACATCCCTCACTGCCTTCTGAAGCCACTCTCTCACCACAAATCCTCCTGATTAGTAGAAACTAATTGAGTAGACACTTGTCGAGTCAACCAGTCGTGTTGCTATAGTAATATAGGTTTAGATCTCTAGAACATACGTTTGCTTTACCACTAGTTCTGTTGAAGTGAAGGAGTTCAAAGAGTGCAGGGTTATTCATAGCATATAAGACTAAGCAGAGATCACCTTTAGAAGACTGTATGGTGGTGAGTACACAGACAGGACTTTTAGTCTGTCAGAGTAGCTAAGAGTACAGACACCTGTGATCTTTTCTTCTGTAGAAGAAACATCAAGGTGTCTTAAGTTGGTTTAGGTGCTGAGCAAGGTACATGCTGAAGGGGCAATTGTATTCAATGATGGGCCTAATAAGGGAGGAATAAAGTGGAACCCTTCGGATCATGGTATTGTGTTTCCAGAAACCAAATTCCCCGCTTGTAGGTTGCTAGCGGCCTCATCTGTACTCTTTTTGCACATTGTACATTGCATTACAGTGAGTTTATAAGTCACAGCCATGACTATGGCAAGAGTATAGATTTTTACATTGGTAACTGAGTGACTTAACTTCTAGATCACGTTTGCCATCTGCCCTGTTTCTGTTAGATAAATCCTTGACTTTAATGTTACAGTGTCTGACTCTATGTAACAAAAGGTTTTCATTGTTTTCTAGCCATGTAGTTTGTTGCATTTTCCTTTCTGTCAAGTAGCAGGTCAAAGACATGAAACCATGGTGGAAGCCTTTGGGGTTTGTTGAAGGACAGATTAGAGTTCCATTTTACTCATCAAATGGAAGCCCAAGCAACAAATTTAAAAGCCTCTGGATCAGACAAAAATCTGTCACTCTGGAAACTAGTGAATTCAAATTATTGCATTTTCATACTTTTCCGAGTGAGGATATAGGAAGGGCTTCCAATGTCTAAAACAGTAGTACTGGATACATTTGGTGAAATGTTTCCTTTTTCTTTAAAACAAGAGATGCTTTATTCATTCATATAAAGACTATAATGTTCCTATACATGCTTTTATCAAAGTAGAATTATTCAGTGTAGTTTTAAAACACGCGCGCACATAGACTAACACATATTGTCAATCACTGATACACAGAAACATTGAATCACATGATAATTTTGTTTCACATCAAAAAAAAAAAAAAGAATGAAAGAAACTGATCAGACCAGTAAAGAAACAGAAAAGCTTTCCTTTCATGATCAGTGAACTAAGACCAAAAAACAGAAACCTAACAGTACACACAAGCATAGTTTGCCCTAGTAGTGGTGCTGATGGAGAAAGGGTTTTGGTAAGGTAATATGTAGGGCTTGGGTAGGGGGCAGTGTCAGTGGCAGGATTAGGTGTAGCGTACATAAGTAAGAGGACGCAGGGGGCTTTGTTTGATCTGCTTCCCCCACTATTTTTTGCACCTTTCTTACCTAGAAAGAAAACAGCATAAAAATACAGCAAATTATGTAAATATTGACAGGATTAACAAGCCTACGATCACTACCCTAGTGAGCTGGTTTGTGCAGAAATGACTAAGCTTGCACTATCTTTGGAATTCTCTTTCCCCAAGATAGTGCAATGACAGAATTAGCAAGGTAGATATATATGCATACATATATATATATATATATATATATATATATATATATATATATATATATGTATATGTATATAGGAGTATAGTGGTATAGGGGGTGGGTCTTGTCTCCTGCCAAAGTGTTTTTGTGTGCATGTGTGTGCGTGCGTGCTTTTATAATCTGAGCTGTGGATCATGACAGACTGTGATCACTGCTCTGTGACTCAGTAATTGTTGTGCCAAGAGTTTAATTTGTGAGCCTTCTGAAGAGGTGATGACTTTGTGAGTGGTGCACAGTTTTGTCGTGAGACACTTGCTAGCTTGTCTGCATGGAAAGCAGTAGTGTTGAGCTGCCTGCATTTTAACAGTCGTAGTGTGATACATGCTTTGAAGTGCCTTACTTCCTACAGAAGTACTCATTTTCTCCATTTACTTTCTTATTATTATAATTTTTTTTTTTACTAAAAGTCTCTTGCATATTTTTGTCCCTGAAATTGCATGTTATTACTGCATCTTTAGTCTTTTTATATTTATCACTACATCAGAACTGTTATCTATCAAGCCATGTCTTACGTGAAAAGAAATTTGCAGACACTCCCAATAACATAAATAAAATAAGTACAAACTTTGACCTATAAGTGACATTGTGCATCTCATCTTTTTACTCCTACTTTTCTTGCAGGATGTCAGACTTTAAAGGTGCGTTTCCTGTAACCCCTAGCTGCAACTAAATAAAAGTGCTTTTTCTAAAGCAGCTTTCATATTAACAGTGTAACAAATCAGCTTAAGGGAAAGCCAGAAGGGTTACTGGTTTCAGGTTCTCAGCTTGCTGCTTATTATTTCATTTAATCGCTACCTCTAACATAGAATCAGGAGGTTTCATTTTCATTCCTTGGCTGTATATTTTTCTTTCACCTCTGTCACTCAGTGATTAACTTGCCTTTTTATTGTCAGCCTGTGTTTCTGAATTAGCATTGTTCTTCCATAGGTAAGGAAAATTTTCAGCAACCCCCCCAACATGCACACACCTTAGATGCATCATCCAACTTCTTACCAATTCTTCCAAATGAATTAATCTCTCTCATGCAGGTCGACTGCTGGTAAAGGACTACAGATCTGAACTTCTGACTGTAGTATTCAAAATCCTGAAAATTAAGTGCTCTTAACCCCAATTAAAATTGCTCACTAAACGTATTACTTACAGAGATCCCAGACAAATGGTGCCCTTGTTTTAATTAGATCATCTAATAACTTTGGTAGCTCTGATCGTATCTTCTCCATCACAGGAGTTAAGGTCTGGGATATCCTTCCCTGTAATTTAAGGAATTCTAACACTCTTTCAGCCTTCTTGCTCATCTCAAAGATAGGTAGCCTGCACCTGTATTTCCTCCTATAAGTCCATCTTGCTCATCACACCTTCTTTTCCAACCTTCACTTCTCTTTTTTTTATAAAAAACGAATTAAAAAAATAGTCCTATACCTTGCATTTTGCGTGACACCAGTAATTGTTTTTCTACTTTAAATGGTTATGTATATATTCCTTAAATGCACTACATGTGTAGTGTCAGGTTATACTTCCATGTAAATATTTTTGTTCCCAGGCTGTCACTAAAATATGCCCACTTGCATCAGTCCAGTAGGACAGTAAACAAACAGACAAGCAAACAACTAAGTAAATATTGCTCTTCTGACTGATTTACTGAATATTCATTTTTACTCTTGAATTCTTTGTAGCAGTTTCCCTTTTAGCATAATGGTGTTTGGCCATTAGATGGCAACATTACCGTAACTTTTACAATCCCTATATGTACAGCATTTCTCCATTTATAAACATATAAAGATGTTAAGGAGCTGTAAAGTATGTCGGGTCTGATCCCTATATGTACAGCATTTCTCCATTTATAAACATATAAAGATGTTAAGCATTTCTCCATTTATAAACATATAAAGATGTTAAGGGGCTGTAAAGTATGTCGGGTCTGATCCCTATATGTACAGCATTTCTCCATTTATAAACATATAAAGATGTTAAGGATCTGTAAAGTATGTCGGGTCTGATCCCTGTATGTACAGCATTTCTCCATTTATAAACATATAAAGATGTTAAGGAGCTGTAAAGTATGTCGGGTCTGATCCCTGTATGTACAGCATTTTCCCATTTATAAACATATAAAGATGTTAAGGGGCTGTAAAGTATGTCGGGTCTGATGCATGTATGTACAGCATTTCCCCATTTATAAACATATAAAGATGTTAAGGAGCTGTAAAGTATGTCGGGTCGGACTGAGTGTTGCAGCTTGCCTCTGTGCATCTGTCTGTGTTGTAACCTTGCCCAGATGTTTTCTTGATCTGTCCCAAACTTCCTTGCAGTGCAGTATCAAAAGCTCTGCTGATGGCCTGATAACCCTTTTAATGGATTCCTGTTGTCTGCCTTAGTGGTCACTTGGTTGTAGGACTGAAGAGCTTGGATTGACAAGACCTCTGCTATTTGAGGCCATGCTGTCCAGATAGCCACAAAGAATCCTTTTCCGTAACCCATATTAGGACTGAGGATAAGAGGCCCAAAGTTAGATTATTCCATCCTAGATTCACCCTTGCATAAGGGAACCACTGCAGCCACCTCTAGTCTGTTGCCACTTACCACCACAGTAGTTATTAAAGAGAGGTTATAAAATGGGGTAATTTCATCTCCCAAAACAAGTGCTTGAATCAAAGAAATTCAAGCACAGTGTTTCTGAAATACGTCTTTTCCCATTCTACAGTTGTCAAATACATGACAAATGTATGAAAATATTAATATTCTGCCTTTTCTTTGAATAGAAACATACTTGAAGGTGACTCAAGTAAGTAGCAAGGGGGTGTGGGAGTTACAGCCAGACACTTAATGGTATCGAGGGGTTTACCATTTCATAAAACACTTGTTTTAGACAAATGTCTATTTGCAGGTTTGTGAAGGTTTGTATATTCACTGTGAAAAATTTGTTGACCAGCAGGTAAATAAAACATGGTAACAAGAGAGGTTTAATACAATAGTGCCTTCCCACCTCTGGAATAGTCTCCTGCTGCAAATTAGCGGTGTTATATATTATCTTCATTCACAGGGAACTGGATGAGGATTTACAAATTCATCCCTGGACTGATTGACCTAGCCCTCCTCAAAAAAGAAGGTACATTTTAAGTGCAAGGTGTAAAGGGTCCCAAGATTCAGTTGTCTTGCATTTCCTATGATTCTGTGATCCACTATGAATGTATAAAGTTCTGCTACAAGCTAAATAAGCAACGTGGCCAGCTGTTTAAAGTATGTTACTTCCTTGTTAACTCTGGAGGTTTATCTCTAATTTTTTTTTCATCAGTCTCATGTTTATCCTTACCTGAATCTGTAGCACCTTCCATGGTGACTGCTGTGTAAATGCAGAGGTGAAAGTTTCATTTAATAATTCTGCCAGATCTTTTTGAAACACTTTCTCCTTCCTAGTAAAGTAATGTTCTGTTTATGTATGCTGTCGTTGCCGATATATGTGACAAATATATTTTTTGTATCCCTTATATATTTAGCTATCTCCTTCTCATTTGTTACTTTGGCCTTTTTGGATTGATTTTTTGCCTTTTATGTCATATTCATAGCCCCTCTCCTCAAGTTCCCGTCATTCTAGAAGCCTTTATCTTTTCATTGGTAATCTTATTAACCAGACTGTATAATCATGATGGTTGTCTCCATTTCTCACATTCTCTTTCTCATTAAATATTTATATTCCCTTTCTGAATGCTTCCTTCACGAAGCTCCTCCACTGTTCTCAGTTCCTGCTACTTTCTGTATTACTTATCACTGGTATTTCCAACAGACTGAAGTGCTTACTTTCTGTACCTGTGGCATATTCCACTAGTGTTTTGGTAAGGTAATATATTGGGCTGGTTAGGGGCAGCAGAAGAGTTAGGGTTAGAATTATTGGAAGCCAGAATGGCAAATAAAGTAATAAATAAACTTGCAGGTCTTAGCAGCAGAAAAGTAATTTAAAATGCAGTTTATTACCAATACATAGCTTTGCAGTATTTTCACTGTGAAATAAATCAGGTAACAATAATTCTAATACTTGTTTGGGGTGGGGGGGCAAGCTTTCTTGCATTGTCATATGATGCTGCATTCCCCACATCTCCACTCCTTACATTTATTTATTTATTTGCATTTGTTTACAGGGATGGTCCAGCTGGGCCAGAAGTGCCCATTTTCAGTGGAGTCCTGGGGAGAATATCTGCACATATAAGACATTTTACATACAATACAGAATTGACATTGATGAAGACAATCAGTACATATTATTGGCAGCTTATACAATTGGTGAAAAAAAAAACAGTACATAAGTAATCATTCTCAAATCAAAGATATTATACAAGCAATACTGAGTATCTATTTCCTGACATACCCAGCATCTGAGATAAAGGAAACACTTGCTTTTCTGTCTTTCTGTCAGAAACAAATATTTTCTTAACTTTGAGGCTGTGTAACAGTCAGTTAGGTAGTGTCTGAGATGGGGCACAAACCTGACGTGATGGAGTGCAGGGGTTTCTCTCCCTATGAAAGCATGGTTAATTTAGTAGCGTGTTTTGTTTATTTATTTATTTGGTTAGTTAGTTATTTTGTAACTTCAGTATACTGTTACTTGTCTAGAAACAAATAATGCTGCTGTTAAATAAATTACCCATTGTCCCTCCTGTTACAAATGCTCTTGAGATATAGTAGTTAACTGAAAACTAGTAGTGAAAGTTACTGATAATCTCCATTTATGGGTATGTAAAACTAGGCATATAACAAGAGTATTGTTAGCTACTTAATGTAACATTCGGTAAGTTTCTATTTCTTTTATGTTAGGTTTGATTACTTGAAATTTAGCAAGATGACAGCTGGTAAAACACTGTGGCTTCTTCTGCACCAACCTTCCACATGACTGCTGTCTCAGAGGTATAGGTCCCTTGCAAGGAGGAACATTTTTCCTGTAAGTCTGTTAAAGTGTCATTTATAGGGGCATTCGGAAGGTGAGCCTGAGTACTGCCTACTCTGTCATCAGTCTAATAATGCCCCTTTCTGTAAGGGAAGTCCTGTTATATATGGACCACACACTGGCACTGTTAGCTGACAGCTAGAGGGGTTCTCTAGTTCCGTTCTCAGCTGAGATGTCTTGTCTGCATAGTCTGCATGTCCTTCTTGCATACGCCTGTTTTTTGTTTTTGTTTTGTTTTGTTTTCTAGTACTCCAGTTTCCTCCCAGCTGCAAAAGACATGTAATTAATTCAGTTTGATGATTTTAAATCATGTGTGTGTGTGTGTGTGTGTGTGTGTGTGTGTGTGTGTGTGTGTGTGTGTGTGTGTGTGTGTGTGCTTTATGGAAAAAAGACCTTGCAATCTGCTTCTATTGCCTACCTGCCTTGTCAGCTCCATGGAAAGTCGTAGCTGTTCCTGTGGTTGCTTTAGGAGTCTGATACAACTCGTAACCATGGGTGGCAGGATGTTATTAATATTGTCAATGTCTTGTTTCAGAAATTTTTGCTGACTTCATGTTTCTTCCACCTTCCTTGCCAATTTTCTTCTGGCCCATCATGAACTTTCCATGGTGTCCTCTGTTACCAGAACCCACATCTTTTATCTGCTTTTACATAAGCAGTTCTTCCACCACATGACCTTTCTCATTGTCATGAAAGGTGTGATGTTCTACTTACAAACTGGTTTCTGAAGTGTCACCCTTTAGCTGAGAGTGATCCCTTATTCCACTTTGTTCAGTGCCCCTTACATTTCTTAAATGTACCCCAGTTGTCAGATCATTATTGATCAACATTCTGCAACTCCTTTATTAACAGCTTTCACCTTAGTCACCAGTGCTTCTCTGTATTTTTTGTCAGCTTCTTCCACTTTGTCTAACTTTGTACAGACTGTTTGCTTAGCTTTGCAGTATCCCTTTTTCTCACCGTTTTTCCCTTCACTACAGCAGCACCTTTCGGCCTCATTATAGCTGCATCAGAAGCTGCAAAGAGATGGTCTCTATCCCTACATTTGGGTACTGATATATTTGTATATATTGTGTGGCATTTGCCTCCTCGTCTCATGTACATAATTATTTGTTTGTATTTCTGGCACTTTCTGTACAGTTTGATAGCAGAATCTTTGGTGCATCCAAGTGTATGACTCCTCCCTAAAAAGCCACTTCATTTCCCTACCTTTCTTGACAGCCATGGTTTGGTTCTGAATTCAAGGACCTTTACTGTTTTACAAATCAGTATCAGATGTTCTGGCAGATATGAGATTAAACCAGGGGAAGCTCATACTGTCGGACTGCAGGACTGCAGCCCTCCCACCTAGAAATAAAAGAAATACAAAATGTGAAACATAAAATTTAAAAAAAAGATTATTTTTTAACGAGTACCGGAACTGCCGCGCATGCATAGACACACTCAGCCTGCCCCGCAGATGCCCAGGAATCTGTGCGATCTCTGACTGCCTGAGTCAGCAGTCCGGATACAGAGAAGGTATTTTCTGCCCCGCAGATAGCCAGGAATCTGTGCGTTAGACGACCACACAGAACAGAAGAGCTCTGGACTGCTTGATCTGCAGACAGGACCAATCAGGAGAGAGGTAAGTTGAGTTCTAAGCTCTTGCAGAGAAGGGTTAAGTCGAGCACGGGTTTGCTGCTTCGAGACAGTGGAGTTGGACCTTGTGTGTAGAGGTTTACTGCTTCGAGTGATTCCGGACCTTGTGTGTGGAGGTTTGCTGCTTCCGGACCCATTTACAGGTAATGGAGGTGTGTGTGTGTGTGTGTCTGTGTGTGTGTGTGTGTGTGTGTGTGTGTGTGTGTGTGTGTGTGTGTGTGTGTGTGTGTGTCATGCCCCTGGTAACACATAGTGGTGGGTAGAGATACTCAGGCTTGAACCCTGTACCTTGGTGGCAAGGACCTGAATTCCCTACCCACCACTATTTGTAAAAAAATTGCAGATTTCTGCCTCGTATTTGTTCTGTTCCTCATAAAATCTGTGGTTTCTGTATCTTCATTTTTCCTTGCAAAGGTTTGTAGTGCAATGGTGCACTGGTAGCATTGTTGCCTGACAGCTACAGGTTCTCTGGTTTGATTCTTGGCTGGGGTGCCTTCTGTGTGGAGTCTGCATGTCCTCCCATCCCTTACAAAGATGTGTCTGGACTGTTTCTTCCTGCTCTGCTGAAAATTGGCTTTATTTTGTTCCAAGTCAGACTAGTTTCCTGGTTAACAAATGTTTAAAAATAACAGGCATTTGAATTTCAGACTTCGTCTTCTTCAGAAAGTACATGGTAAAACAAAACCTTTTATTCTAGCAATTGTCTAAGTTTATAACATGGATATTTGAAATTTGTCCATATTTTTGGGACTGTATTCCCCCATTATTGGCCTTGTCAAGGTATTTTGTGCTAAGGTTGAGAGCTATGGTGAGAACTGAACTCACTGAATATGTTTGGCAGCTGTATTCCCACAATATTGTCTTTTTTCAGGTGTTTTTGCTAAGAAGGTTGACAGCTATGGTGAGAACCGAATTCACTAAATGGTAGCCATTTAAGTTTGTCTTCCTCAGTTTCAGCTGATCTGGCATAGTGGTATGTTTCTCTGACTGTTTTGCACAGGGTCCCCTGGGTTCAAGACGTGGCAGTGAAATGTATGGTGGTAACACAGCATTTTATTCTAGCAGCTTTCCAACATTATACAAGCAATATTTAAAATGTGTCCCTGGTTTTTGTCCTTTTGCCCCCCCCCCCAATAAATTTTGGCTTTTTCCAGATTTCTTGTGCTGCAAAGTTCAGAGATACAGCTGAGTGTCGAGTAGATTTTACAAAGAGCTGAGAGCTGCAGGGGAACAAAGGTTTAGTGCTGCTTATGCTAAGTCTGCTTGCATTGTTAATAGCACAACAGGTAGTGTACTTGCTTTTGATGCAGAAGGCTGTGGGTTCTACTCCCACAGTAGGTAGATGCATTGCTGATACTGTACTGTGTTGTAAATGGGGTGGATGCTGCAGTCCTTTTTGGCAAAGATACGTAGTAACTATGAACCTGTTATCAGTTTGCTCTCCATTCCCTATTGCGATATTACTAGCTTATCATTTTTTTAATGCATGCAACATAGGCAATTTATTCTTCAAGGGCAACAGACACTTTATTTGTAGATGAAACAATGACATATAAAGTTGTTTGCTAGCAGCAACTTCTTTATTAGTTACAGATTTCTTTAATATGGATTTTACTACTTCAGAGATTGTGCATATTTACTGATACCGGTGGACTATAGAAGGTTGAGTAGACTTTTTATGATGGAAATGTTATGAATTGGGCAGTTTTGTCATTGGTGCATGCATTTTGTTTAATTGTTTACTGGAAAAATGTTCAAAACAATAAATTTAAAATGCCCTCTAACAACTGTACTGTATTGTACAAGGAATATAATGTAATACAGTCAGGAAGGTGTATCAAAGAGCATGTGTATGTTTCATGTTCAAGGGGCCTATGATTTTGTAAACAGCCCAGAGTTAATCTTTATCTGCCACTGGCAAAATGTATTTTCTTTGAATGTGGGTTTCAATGCTGTTTCAATGCATGTGAGTTTCAAGGGCAGAGAAGTTTTAATGCTAAGTCTATTTTCATTGTGAGACTGCATTGCTTTGTTTAACAGATATCTATTAGGGTTTGTGCTGTAAAATGCAAAATAAAACTTTCAAATGAAATCTAAATCATCACAGAAGTAAAGCAGTATGCACATTACAGTGTTTATGGTAAATGAGGCAAAATAACCAAGGAATGGGACATTGGAATGGCTGCAGGGGGGGAGGCTCAATTCAACCATGATTTTGTGAGGGGGGGAAGGGTAGCAAACTCAGACAGCCCCGGTTGAACTATACCTCTCAGTTGTCCATATTTTTGCAGAATGAATAGATATTTGCTTCTTATTTTTGGCATAAAATTTGTGGTTTTCTAGCAAATCATTTAGGAATGAAGTCACTAATTGACAGACATTGAGTTTCAGACGTCATAACCTTCAGAAAAATGCATGCTAATGCAAGACCTGTTATTCTATCAACTGTCTTAAGTTTATACAAGAGCAATTTTTAGTAGTGTTTGTATGTTCCCCCAATATATTTGGCTTTGTCCAGATTTCCTGCATTAAGAGGTTGAGAGGTACGTGCAAATCGCTTTGTAGAATTAAGAATATCCAAACCTCTCAATTGTCCCCAATTTTGGCTCAAAATGTTGCTCTCCCCTAATAATCCCTCCTCAAAATGGCAATTTTGGAAGAAAACGTGGAGGGTTTACAATTATATATAACTGTAATGATCAGAGTTGTAGATTACTTTTATTTCAGAACTGCATGTAGATGCTCTTATTATGTTAGCTGCTCAACTTAACAGTGTTAATATTAAAAAGGTGTCCCTTTTTTGACAGGTTCCCAGCTGTATTGTGTGGCAACTGTATATTTTTGCATCACATTTTTGGTCTGTTTTTCATAAAATTGTGGTTTTCTGGCAAATTAGTGGCAAGTCATTAAAGATTGAAGTTAGAAAATAATGGCAGACATTTGAGTTTCAGATTTCATACCCTTCATAAAATTCGTACTAATGCAAGACCTACTACTGTTCTATTATCTAAGTTAATAAGAGCAATATTTAAAAATTGTCCTTATTTTTCAGCCTGTGCCCCACTTCTAGTTCTGTGTACGGCTTTGTCCAGATTCTTGCTCTGAAGTTGAGAGGTATGAGTGTCAGAGCCATCACTGTCAGCCAGAGACATTTCAAATTGTGACATACTTATTGCACCACACTGCCCATTGTAGTGGCTCTGGATGTGTCCAAGGAAGGCAAGGAGCAGTTATGCAGTGTAAGTGTGCAGAGTATTCCCCCATCCAAGGTAGACCACAAGTACGACCGTGGCTTTTCATCTGTCCTTGATTTTACAGAATGTTCTGGTTTTCTGTCATATTTTTATACTGTTGTTTTATGCTTACCTGACCATCAGGTAAGCTTGTCGGAGATTGTAAGATGCAAGTAAGCTTTAATAAGCATACTGTTAAAGAATTACCAGCATTGAAAGCCTTTTCGTTGTTGCCATGCAGAGAATATTTAGATAACTAGAAAATGTATAAGCCTTGGGTATTAAAATGCATATGACAGTATTTGTAATAAAAGGACAGGATTACAGCATTTTCAGAAGCTCATTACATTTATTGGAGACTTGCAGTCATCCTTTGCTGGAGACTTGCAGTCATCTTTGCAGGCTTACCTGTAAACTAAACAGAATTTCAATCTATCATGTGTGGTCCATGACTTGTGCAGGAATCCTTTAAGCAATTTATCTTGAGCTTGATTCTTGTTTGCTGTTCATTTTTTACTTTGATCATGTCTTCCCCATGAAACAAGTAGATAGTTGTGTCAGGCAGCAGGTCTTTTTTGGATAAGAAACATTTTTACAAGTGGAGGTATCACAGAGATTGCTACTTTTAGCATGTTACTTGGTAATTTTATAAAGCTGAATATAAACTATAATTAGAACTGCAGTGCAAGGAGTAGTGGTTTGAGTTGAGTGCTGTTTGTTTTTTTATACTTGATTTTGACTGGCATTCCAGTAATGTATTTAAAAAGTAATTTATTTTTCATGCCTCACAACCTGTTTCCATCTGGATATTAAGTAAGTTGTCATGTAGCCAATGCATTGAAATATTTTTTTCTTCTACACTTCATTTTGTCTTGATTGGACTCTCGTAATGACTGTTTGGCACCCAGGGCAACGTATTTAATTAAAGTTTCAGTTGTTGTGGTTTTGAGCATAGCTCCACCCCTTTCTAGTTGGCCACACCCCTTCCCATTGGCCCCATCCATTCAGCTGTCTCCTGCAGCCCTCCTTTAATTTGAAGTCACCAGCCGCCACTGGATTAAACTGTATCTGAAATAAATCACAGCAGGCCCCCCCCCCCCCGCACTCTCTCAGGCAAATGTAGGAGACAAATTTGATCCTCTCTGGAACTGTTGTTTCTACCCCCGTTATTTTGTCACTGCAACAGACAGTCAGCTTTTCTGAAAGTACTCTTCTCCTTACTCCTTGATTGACCTATTGACCTTGTTTCATCAACAGTTTGAAGTTAAGTGGCCACGTCATATGACTGTAACTGATCACTGTCTTACCACTCTTCATCCAGGTCCTCAGTCAGGACTACCAGTTCAGCTGCTACATCTGGTACATCGGAGTGTAGTCACAAATAGTCCCAGCTCTTGGTCCAAGTTTGCATCTGCTAACTCAACCCTCTCTTTCTTGTTCATAGCAGTGTCTGTGGCACAGCAGGTAACACACAGGCTTTTAGTGCAGAAGGCCGTAGGTTCTATTTCCACACTAAGTAGATTGATTGCTGATGCTGTACTGCAGCATAAGGGGGGTGCTGTACTCTTGAGTGTGCTGTCTTTTGGATGACATAAGAAACTACAGTCCCATCCACTTATGTTGATGGTGGCTCAGGTGGATGTCAAAGATACCACTGCACCAATCAAAAAGAGTAGGGGTAATTCCCCGACGCCGTGGCTGAATTTCCCCGTAATAGTATAGATACCACCTCAGGTCTCCCCTGAAAAGAAGCCACTAGCCTAATGCGACTAACCTGGTTAATAATGGAAAAAATAAAACAAATAAATATGCTCATAGGTAATTACTAGAGATGTGGTTTGGGAGACCACAGAGGAGGGTAGTCCAATTTTTGAATTGCCCTAGAACACCTTCTAGTTAAGAGACTTGCTCAGAGTCACACAGTAAGCAAATGGAGATTAAGAGAATCAAACCCTGGACTACAGGAATCATCTTGTTAACAGTTCGTAACTTGTATCCTTCAAGGTAACTGCCAGACATAATGAAAACCCTGGACTACAGGAATCATCTCGTTAACAGTTCGTAACTTGTATCCTTCAAGGTAACTGCCAGACATAATGAAAACCCTGGACTACAGGAATCATCTCGTTAACAGTTCGTAACTTGTATCCTTCAAGGTAACTGCCAGACATAATGACGTGTGTGAGTTTTCTTTAAGTAGGACTTGAATCCAGAGTTTCTGCTTCGCTGTTTTGGCTATTTTAACCGTTAGGCTATTGAAGCAGCTAAATGTTTCAACCCACTTTCAAACTGGATACCTCTTGTTGGTCAGGCCAAACATTGTAACCACTACTCAGTATTCACTTCCTAACCCAGATTCATGATTATTCATCAAAAGATTATTTTCAAAAGACAAATTCACAAACTTGATTCACTGAAAGCCACATTCTGTGAATATCATTTCAAGCTTCTTTTTTTCAAGGGGTTCAAACACCCCAGCAACACCCCCGGGTGGTAGATCCCACATACACCTAACTTATATATACTAACTCCACAGTCTCACAACAGTGGATAAAGTGCAACACCAACACCTCCCATTTGTTGGAAGTGGTTTTCAGCGATAAATTTGTTGTGCTGCCTTCCATAAAAGCATAACCCTTTGCCGATATATGCAAAAAATTGCCGATACATTCTTCCTAATGTATCTTGCCATACATAGCAGCACAGGTTTGTCACTTCTTCCTTCTTAATGTGCATTAGAGCCTTTCAAGGGTGAAGCATTGTTCAGTTATGCAGCCATCTTATGTTCAGTTATGAAGCCAGCAACACCCCCGGGTGGTAGATCCCACATACACCTAACTTATATATACTAACTCCACAGTCTCACAACAGTGGATAAAGTGCAACACCAACACCTCCCATTTGTTGGAAGTGGTTTTCAGCGATAAATTTGTTGTGCTGCCTTCCACAAAAGCATAACCCTTTGCCGATATATGCAAAAAATTGCCGATACATTCTTCCTAATGTATCTTGCCATACATAGTAGCACAGGTTTGTCACGTCTTCCTTCTTAATGTGCATCAGAGCCTTTTAAGGGTGAAGCATTGTTCAGTTATGCAGCCATCTTATGTTCAGTTATGCAGCCATCTTATTTAGGTTCATGTGTGAACAGCAACCCCCCACCATTAAGATGCATTTCAGTTTAGCTGTCCTATATGCACCACTGATGGATTTGTATCACTTCACTGAAAGATCATTTCACTGACACCCATTTTACTGAGACCAAATCACCTAAAGTTCATTTCACCTAAAACTCATTTCAATGACAAGTGGCACTCTAAGGCAAGTCAAAGGTATATGTTATTTTCCCCACTGTAGTGCGATCCTGGTGTTAGTATATATATTTGGGGTGTGGGGGGTGCAGCCCCCCACCTAGTTAGGTTTTATCAAATAATGCAAAACAAAACCAGACAACAGAAAACCCCCCACACCCTCCCTAACTATATATACTAACACCAGGATTGCACTACAGTGGGGAAAGGACATATACCTTTGACTTGCCTTAGAGTACGAAATGAGTTTTAGGTGAAATGAACTTTCAGTGAAATGAACTTTAGGTGATTTGGTCTCAGTGAAATGGGTTTCAGTGAAATGGTCTTTCAGTGAAGTGATACAAATCTGTCACTGATACATATTCCAGATGTTTTATACTGTTCCATTTTGAAGATGTATAGTGCTGCTTGACTCAACATTAAAAAAAACAAATGATTATAGAGATGATAACATAGTGCATTTTGTAACAATTTCCACGGTAGTGCATACTAGTCTGTTTGCCTTGTTATTGCTGGAATTACTTGGCTGCAGTTTCCAATGCAGGTTTTGGAAATGAAACAGAATTTGGATGCACACTATAAATTTAATTCATCCATTCTACAATGTAAAAAAAAGTGTGTGTTAGACTTATTACCTGTGAAAATTAATTGTAAAGTCAGACCACTCTGTCAGAAGGAATGATTTAACTTTCACGTGGGATGTACTGAATACTGCATTCAAACACTACTATTCAGCAACACAGTTCTCCCAGATGCACTTTAAAAAAATACAGTTATCTCAGGTGTAAATGCTATATAAACAGTTGTAAGATATCTGCTTCACAACTGCTGTGTTAGGATCCAGTGCTGACTTCTAGACACTGTCATTGTAGAGTTTCCATGCTCCCTGAGTTTGTGTGTGATTTTTGCATTTTTTTCTTGTCTTGTTCTAACTTCCGAAAGCATGGTGATTGATTGGCTATACTGAATGATCTATTTATTTCTTTGTCCACTAAGGGTTTGTCTTTATTTCTTTCTTTACTTAATCTTGTCCTTGTCTCTTTTGATGTGGCCAAGAATAGTCCATGAACCAACCCATGTGCCTCATTAACAGATAGATAGATAGATAGATAGATAGATAGATAGATAGATAGATAGATAGATAGATAGATGGATAGATAGGATATAAAAAGTGTACACACCCCTGTTAAAATGCCATGGTTTTGTCATATAAAAAAATGAGACCACAGTAAATCATTTCAAAACCTTTCCCATGTTTAATGTGACCTATAACCTGTACAATTCAATTGAAAAACAAACAAATCTGTTAGGGGAAAAGTACAAAAAATAAAAAAAAAATGTATAAGTGTGCACACCCTTAAACTAATACTTTGTTGATTTGATTTAATTACACCATTCAGTCTTCTTGGGTACACAGCTGCCATCAATTAGAGAGCATCTGATTAACCCCAAATAAAGTTCAGCTGTCCTAGTAGGATTTTCCTGACATTTACTCAGTTGCCTGCTGCAGCAAAAGCCATGGTTCGCAGAAAGCTTACAAAGCATCAAAGGGATCTCATTGTTGAAAGGCATCAGTCAGGAGAAGGGTACAAAAAAAATTCCATAGCATTAGATATACCATGGAACACACTGAAGACAGTCATCAAAAAGTGGAGAAAATGTGGGACAACATTGATGTTGCAAAGAACTGGACGTCCCTCCAAAATTGATGAAAAGACGAGATGAAAACTGGTCAGGGAGGCTGCCAAGAGACCTACAGCAACACTGAAGGAGCTGCAGGAATTTCTGGCAAGTACTGGTTGTGTACTACATGTGACAACGATCTCCCGTATTCTGCATATGTCTGGATTATGGGGTAGAATTGTAAGACGGAAGCCTTTTCTTACACAGAAAAGCATCCAGGCCCAGTTAAAATTTGATAAACAATATATCAGGTCTCCCAAAAGCATGTGGGAAAATGTGGTATGGTCTGATGAGACCAAGGTTTTTGGACACAATTGTAAAAGGTACTTTTGGCACAAAAACAACAGTTTGCATCACCAAAAGAACACAGTGAAGCATTGGTGGTGGCAGTATCATGCTTTGGGGTTGCTTTTCTTCAGCTGGAACTGGAGCTTTAGTAAAGGTTAAGAGAATTATGAACACTTCCAAATATCAGTCACTTTTGGCCCAGAACCTTCAGGCGTCTGCTACAAAGCTGAAAATGAAGAGGAATTTCACCTTTCAAGCATAACAGTGATCCGAAGCATACATCCAAATCAACAAAAGAATGGGTTCACCAGAAGAAAGTTAAAGTTTTGGAATGGCCCAGCCAGAGACCATACCTAAATCCAATAGAAAATCTGTGGTGTGACCTGAAGAGGGCTGTGCACAAGAGACCCTCTTGCAATCTGACAGATTTGGAGCACTTTTGCAAGGAAGAGTGGGCAAATATTGCCAAGTCAAAATTTGCCATGCTGGTAGACTCCTACCCAAGAAGACTGAATGCTGTAATTAAATCAAAAGGTGCTTCAACAAAGTATTAGTTTAAGGGTGTGCACACTTATGCAACCAACTTATTGTACTTTTTTATTTTTTATATTTTTTCCCCTAACAGACTTGTATGTTTTTCAATTGAATTGTACATGTTATAGATCACATCAAAGGTGAGAAACGTTTTGAAATGATTTATTGTGGTCTCATTTTTTTATATCACAAAAACCTGGCATTTTAACAGGTGTGTGTACACTTTTTATGTCCACTGTAGATAGATAAAGACATATTTGTAATGTGGAATTAAATTGAAACATTTGTTACTATATCTCATATCTTTTTATCCTGAACCAATCTGACTTTAAAACTTCTTAAACACAAATTCCCTAGTAAAATCTACTTTTCTTTGTAGTTTGCACTGGGTATCTAAAAGCACATCTACTCTTATATTTGCACACAGTTCCTACTCATACTTAGCACAAGCTGTTCCTCATTTTCAATCATGCCCTATCTCCTGGCTTTCCAGATACTGTTGCTAACCAGTTATTCTGTGTTCCAGTCCCTGTCCCAGGCACATGCACAGTCACATCTTGAAGTAGTAGTAGTAGTATTGGTAGTGGTAGTGGTAGTAGTAGTAGTAGTGGTAGTGGTAGTAGTAGTATTGATAGTGGTAGTGGTAGTAGTAGTAGTATTAGTAGTGGTAGTGGTAGTAGTAGTAGTAGTAGTGGTAGTAGTATTGGTAGTGGTAGTGGTAGTACTAGTAGTAGTATTGGTAGTGGTAGTAGTAGTAGTTATAGTAGTGGTAGTAGTAGTAGTGGTAGTAGTAGTAGTGGTAGTACTGGTAGTAGTGGTAGTGGTAGTGGTAGTAGTAGTGGTACTGGTATTGGTAGTGGTAGCGATAGTGGTGGTGGTAGTGGTAGTGACAGTGGTGGTAGTAGAGGTAGTGGTAGTGATAGTAGTAGTAGTGGTGGTAGTAGTGATAGAGGGTGGTGGTAGTGTTAGTGATAGTGGTAGTGGTAGTGGTAGTGGTGGTAGTGGTGGCAGTGGTAGTGGTGGTGGTGGTAGTAGTGGTAGTGGTGGTAGTGGTAGTGGTGGTAGTAGTGGTGGTAGTGGTGGTAGTAGTATGGTGGTGGTGGTAGTAGTGGTGGTGGTAGTGGTGGTAGTGGTGGTAGTAGTGGTAGGTGGTGGTAGTAGTAGTAGTGGTGGTGGTAGTAGTGGTAGTAGTAGTAGTTATAGTAGTATTGGTAGTAGTAGTAGTGGTAGTAGTAGTATTGGAAGTAGTAGTGGTAGTAGTGTAGTAGTAGTAGTGGTAGTGGTAGTGATAGTAGTAGTATTGGTAGTGGTAGTAGTAGTATTGGTAGTAGTAGTGGTAGTGGTGGTAGTAGTAGTATTGGTAGTGGTGGTAGTAGTAGTGGTGGTGGTACAGGCCATACACAGAACCTTTCACCAACTCAGGCATGTGACAGCTGTTGTAATGCAACATTCCTACAGCTCATTGGCCACGTTCCATTTAACTAACAGAGATTCCTGGAACTCTTGCATCCATAGCAGCCTGTTCAGTTATTTATTTAGTCATTCATTTGTATCTGACCTCAGGTATTCATCACACCAGACCATTTGAGACAACACTTAAACCAGATTAACGACAATAGTCTCAGATATAATGTGTCCCATAAGTTTGTGCTTCATACAAAAATATGTGAAGAAAATGTGAAAAACTGTCATACAATATCTCAAATCATGCATGTAGTGAAAACCATGGAATTGAGGTACATACCATGCTGCATACTATTGAGGAACAGTGATGAAACAGAGTTAAAAAAAATTGTGTGTGCGCGCATGTGTGCAAGCGTATGTGTGTGTGTGTGTGTGTGTGTGTGTGTGTGTGTGTGTGTGTGCATATATATATATATATATATATATATATATATATATATATATATATATATATATATATATATATATATATATACATATATGGATTCACTTTAGAAGCTCAAAATACTGAAATATCGAATTTCAGTATTTCAAGCCCATAAAGTGGAAACCTGAAAAGAAAGAAAACTCAGAAGCACGAAATTCAAAATCTCGCATACCAGAAATTTTGAATTAGCACTTCTGGTGTTTCGCTGTGGTTATGGATTCAAGTAAGTGTTTATGTGTTAAAGGTTTTGGGTAGGGGCTGTGGTGTGTGTTGGTGTGTTTTGTTACTGTGATGTGTGTGTGCGAGGAGAATGTAGCTTGTGTGGAGGTGTTTTGTGTGTTTTTGTATGTAGTGTGACCTCGGAGTTGGAATATTTAAGTAGGTGGGGTGTGGGGGGGTGCAGGGTGGCTTGATCCCCTGCTTTTATGTAGGACAGAACTTGTGTTTGCGTGTGGGGAGGAAGGTGTGTTTGTGTACTCCAGAAACGGTAATTCAAAATCTCTGGTATGCGAGATTTTGAATTTCGTGGTTCTGAGTTTTCGTTCTTTTCAGGTTTCCACTTTATAGACTCAACATACTTAATTTCAATATTGCAGTATTTCGAGGATATAAAGTGAATCCACATATACATATATATCCAAATATGTGCATACACACACACACAAAAAAAAAAAAATATATATATATATATATATATATATATATATATATACGTGTGTGTGTATTTATATATCTATGTATCTCTCTTTCTATATCTATATATATATATATATATATATATATATATATATATATATATATATATATATATATATATATATATATAACAGTACAGTTGGTAACGTTGATGTCTCACAGCAAGAGGTTCCCCAGTTTTATCCTTATCTGGGGTGCCTTCTGTGCAGAGTCTGTATGTCCTCACTGAGTTTGTGTGGGTTTCATCTGGGCACTCTGGTTTTCTCCCACATTCCAAAGACATGCAGTAGGTGGTGTGATGATATGAGGTAGTGGCACCTGTGCCAGGGAGAGTAGGGCAGTGCATGTGTAACATATGCCAGCATAGTTAGCTGAAGTTTTGTAAAGAATTTTATGTCATTTGACTATCGCACTGATTTGTACAGATGCTTGTGTTAAAAATGCATTTCTAAAGTTGCTTGCGTTAAAACTGCATCAACAGTGGGTCCTCCTGGACAGAAAAGAGATATACATGTATGTCAGATATTATTATTAGAACTGATTAAATTATTATAGGTTTTAACAGAGAATTCTGGAAGGGAAGAGGTTAATCTCAGTCTAGCTAATTTTGAAAACTAGATTGAAAATTATACCACAAACTGGAAGTTTGGATATCTTGAAAATTAAATGGGTTGGTTTAGGCCGTAAAGATTTTATTTTACAGACGAAAATGTCGGGGAAAACCAGGACTAGGAATTGTACTGTATTCTCCTTAGGCGGGTGAACCACTTGCTACCCTGGAAGAATGGAATTTTTTGAAATTGTTTTATAACTTTCTGATGCTGCAACAGATCTTAGCAAAGCTCTTGGTGTGTATTGTACTAGTGTCAGGTGACCAGATGTGATGTCATTCTGTAACTACCACTTAAAGGATCTTTTTAGATATTAGTGAGAGATATTTCAGAACTCTCACATCAGCACTTTCCTTTTCAGAACCTGACAGGAAAGATCTGTCACAGATATCTCACACAACACCACACCTCATCTTGCCTTGCTGTAGTATATAACTCAACAAACTTCATCTTGCCTTGCTTTAGTAACTAACCAGGGAACAGTAATTCTCAGTCAGTCAGGAAAATATAGTGAAATTAGTTAAGTATTGTTTTTCTGCATCTGTGTGAATCTATCCAACTTTATTTTTTATATCTCCTGTCATTAAAACGCCAGTGTTTATTGTAACCAGATCTTTCATTGTAGCTGGTCTTTTAGAGAATATGTTTAACATCTTAAGAGTACTTATGCTTATTTTAGTGACACTATGGCTGCTCTAGAAAGCCTTGCTGCATTGTTCAAACTCTGCCATTTGTGTTAGTATTAATTTTACTCAGTTTAATTGGGTACCCTTGTAAGAGCCTTAGAGTAGCTGACTGGTGGCAGCATAATTACCTTATAGTCTGAGCAGAGGAGGCACAACTGGTAAATCTGTGCCAGACTTTCCCGTGTGTGTGTGTGTGTGTGTGTGTGTGTGTGTATGTGCACGTGTGTGTGTGTGTGTGTGTGTGTGTGTGCACGTGTGTGTGTGTCTGTGTGTGTGTGTGTGTGTGTGTGTGTGTGTGTGTGTATGTGTGTGTAAGAATTACCGTGGCAGGGCTAACTACTCGGCCTCACAAACTTGCTGTGATTGTGACCTGATCAGGATTTCTTGATCTATATGTGTATGCTAATGGGACTCAAACTCACATTAATGGATTTTAGTGAAGGTTAAGCTTTTTTCTATTATTCTTTATACCTCACTAAGTCAATATTCCAAAGACTGTTGTCCTGTTATTATGCACATAAGGAACTATGTATGGAATACAAATGATAGCACTAATATTAGTATATTATACGAAGCTAAGAAGATAAAGGGCAGTACTGAACAGAGCTGCTCTATAATGAGTATTCACTTAGTTGTGTGTCCTAATTAGGAATAAGCAGTGATGAGAATCATGTCATGTTTTTACAGCATGGTGTCTCTGAAAACTGCGATCTGTTAAAGTACATTGTTGTAGTCTATGGTAATGAAAGGCCACTAAAGAGATGACCAGTTTTTCATAAAATTGCATTTTAAATCTGTTTAGTTGTTATATCCTTACACCTTTATAAAATGATCATGTTAGAGGTCCAGAAGAAGCCACTATTACAAAGATTTTCTAAAGATTTAATGAATGTAATTTGTAATTTCTACATCAGACCTGTACCTCTACCTTGCACACATCTTTCAGTTTATTCTCACTACTTATGCACTGCATATTTGAATATTCAATGTAATTTCAGCAGAACAGGATGCATGTTGTTATATATGTTTCCTGTTGTAACCTGTCTTCCTCTAAGGCATGGCTAAAATGTGTCATGCAGTCTTGTGCCTTCCTACAAACATAAATATAGTCAAAATAAACTTGTTCCAACTTGCTTACTTTCCTACCTTCTTAAAGAATGGTTGTTTGAGTTTATAGAGTTCTTGCCGGATATGGTATTTTCAACAGAAAATAATGTGCTAATAACATCAGGAAAATAAAGTAATTTAGACATGAGGCTTACTTAAAAAGGCTATGAAGCTTTGGTTATTACCGCCGGCAGTAGACTTTTATTTTCTTCCAAGCAGAACTGTACGATACAAGGATGTATTCAAACTACAGACGTGCATTCACAGTAGTAAATCTAGAGATAATAAAATGAAAGCAAATTTTCTACAGACATACGGAAATCTGGGGATACTTAGAGTGGTATGAGTTCAAACAAAGTTTACCCACATGCTTGTTAGTGTCATTGGTGTAACAGGTAACACACTCGCCACTGGTGTGGAAGGCTGTGGCTTCTATTCCCACACAAGGTAGATTGATTGATGACATTGCAGTGTTGTATAAGGGGATTCTGCACCATTGAGTATGCTGCCCTTTGAATGAGACCCCATTTGATTGAGTTGGTAGTAGCTTAGATGTAAAAGATCCCATGGCAGCTGTTGGAAAGAGCAGGGGAAGTTCCCTGATGTCCTAGCCAAATTTCCCCTAGTAGTGTAAACATCACCTTGTGTTTTCCTTAAAAAGAGGCTAGTAGCCTCGTAGGACTAACTTGGTAAACAAATGAATAAATAAATTGTGTGTGTGTGTTTTTGTGTGTCTGTGTCAGTGTCATTGCCTATCAACAAAAGGCTTGCCTCTTACTTAAATATACCATTTCCATGAACACCCGACAGTGAGGAGAGGACAGACCACCTGCAGTAAAAGTCCTTCCCATTGCAGCACGCACACACATACCTACACAGAGCAGTCATCCAGAAACATAATGTGCCTGCAGTAGTACAACACATAAACACATCAAATAAAAGCATTTTTCATCATTCCATTCCATCAGCTGCTTTAGCATAAAATATATTTGAAATCCATTGTTTATTACAGCTGTCGATGAAATGGTCACACAAGTGTCCTTCAACATATATGATATCTATAACCTTTCCTTTTGATGAGACATTAAACAGAGGTCCCATCTGCCTGAATTATCAGTAGCTCAGATGGATGTAAATGATCCCACTACACTTATTGAAAAGTATTGAAAAGAGAAGGGGAAGTTCCTCTATGCTCTGGCCAAGTTCAATACCACCTTGAGTTTCCCCTGAAAAGAAGCCATTGATCTACTGGGTCCCACCTGGTCAGCAAACTGTAAATAAAATAAATGATCCGTAATTGTATGTTTACATTTGAATATGTATTTGCGTGTGTGTGTGTGTGTGTGTGTGTGTGTGTGTGTGTGTGTGTGTGTGTGTGTGTGTGTGTGTGTGTGTTTGTATGTATGTGTATGTGTGTGTTTATGTTTATATATATATGTATATATATATATGTGTGTGTGTGTGTGTGTGCGCATGTGCATGTGTGTATATATATATATATATATATATATATATATATATATATATGGGTCTAGGACTATTCACAGAAAACACAATTCACTGAAACACATTTCACTGAAAGTTATATATGGCTTTTTCCCCACTGTTGTGTGCGATCCTGGAGTTAGTATATATATAGTAAGGGGGGTGTGGGGGCATAACCCCCCACCTATTTTAAATATTTTGAACTATATACATGGATACTTACAATTCCAATAAATTACTCTTTTCTGAACTTACTATGTATCCAAAATATGTGGGGGGCTACACCCCCTACAACTCCCGATGTGGGGGGTGATGCCCCCCACACCCTCCTTACTATATATACTAACTCCAGGGTCACACAACGGTGGGGAAAAGGACATATATAACTTTCAGTGAAATGTGTTTCAGTGAACTGAGTTTCAGTGAATTGAGCTTTCAGTGAATTGTGCACAGTCAAATGTGTTTCAGTGAAATGTGCTTTCAGTGAATAGTGCTAGACCCATATAATATAATATATATATATATATACATATATGTATTTATAAAATGTGTATGTGTGTGTGTGTGTGTGTGTGTGTGTATTTGTAGCTTATATATGTAGTCCGTGTATAAATATAACTGTAAGATATTGGTGGAACATTTTAAATGGTGCAGTTGCATATGCATATGCAGGAAAATGAGTGTGTGATAGGAAAAGTGCTGCTGTGAAGGTGTGTAAGACCGTAGTACAGCACTGAGTCCATATGTGCAAGTGTTTGTGGATTATGGTTATTGTAAAGGCATGGAAAGCATGTAGATTTTGTGTTTTGCTTGGGTAGTGTGTGTGTGTGTGTGTGTGTTTGTTTGTTTGTTTGTTTGTGTGTGTCTTGTTTACTGATATTATTGGGGAGTGAATTTATAATGATGTAATGAGTAGGACTGGGGTTATGACATGCAGCATTTATCTACACTACCCTTACTCGTGTGTGCTAACCCTAACCGTAACCATCTCTCTGATTAAGTCAGACCATAAACTAGTAGTCTTTTCACTTAGACCATCTAAACCCCATTAAACCAGTATATCAGAATTTAAAGACCTCAAGTGCAAAAATCTCCTCAAATTGTACAATGAAGTCTTGAAATTCACTTATAACATGATTACCTCAGACATTGTCATCTCATAATATCTACAATAATGAGAGCAGGGGAATCCACATACAGTGCTGCCCACTGCTGCAGAGCAGCCATTGTCCTGTATCTCCCAGGCCATGCAGCATTTATACTATGATGATGCGGTATATACACATGAAGAGATAAGAGTGTTGAGAATGCATCCCCTACAATTCTCCTCAAGTTTGAGCTCATACATGCATTAAGATTTCAGATGTGCTCCTCCTCATACTGATACAGGTATCCTTCAGTGGCAAGACTTGCCTTGCTGTGTTGGCTCAGAGCAGTCCCACATCTGTGTCAGTTTTTATAAGTTTTGCCCCCATTACTTTCAATACTGGACAGTGATTTGTTGCTTATAACTGTAAATTTAATCACACAAGTGTAAAGCCATTGCCTCCAGTTACTATCATGACAATCACTGCATATGTGCACATGCACATTGAAGGGATTTCATACCTACTACTTTAGTCATTCCTAACTTTAACGAGAGGCAGTGCAGGTTTCATGCATCAAATGTTAAGAATGGTGAATCCAGTGCACTGCATGTTTTGGAAAATCTACTATAAACTTTGACTGCCACAAACTACTGATAAATACCTTAGCACACAGGTAAGTGATGCAAGATGTTTAACCAGAATTATAGCTATTACCTTCTTCTCTACGAATGCAGAGTGTACTACTGTCATTGCTGTCTGTGGACTCTCACAGTTTTGTGTGCTCTGACTGCAGTTTTGCACACCATCATTTACTCAGGTGGTAGTAATGTCTGATACGCATGTGGTTTCCACATAGCCACAGTACAGCAGTACCATTTAACATGTACATGTGATATGTCTTGGTTTGATATTGTATGCTTTCTATTCTGCTGCTACAATTCCAAGCTACTAAGCACGTAAGCTACAAGTGGCTGACGCCTAAAGGGCTGCACTCAGATTTTCACAGAGTGCATGATGTAAGACACTATATAACTCTAACTCTAACCCAAGACATGGCAGCCTGCCTTCAGTGTTAGCAAGGTTCAGAATTTATGTTGTTTGTCCAGTTCTGCAAACTGACTCTCATTTGATGCATATACAGTGATCCACCTATATTTTGATGCATATTGTCATCTAACAAATGCTGTGGAGTGTGTGAGGTTGTGGTGTTTGAACATTTTGAAGGAGATTCCACATAGATGCCTTGAATGCTGGTAGTTATACCCCACCCCTTGTAAAAGTAGATGAATAGAAGCACAGAGAGAGAGAGATAGAGCCTGAGGGAAAGGTCTCAAGAGTTTGTGAGCGACTGAGAAAGGCAAGGCAACTGGAAAGCCTTAGAGTTATTAAAAATGCTAATGAGTGATGAATCTGTTTTCTTTTTAGTGACATGGGTTATCATAAAGACATTGAGCTGAAATTGCAGGCATTGTTTTGAGTCTGAGTTCTGGACTTATGTTTTTGTAAGATGATTTTAGAATCTGCAGAGATAAAATAATTACACATAATGACCTTACGTATTCCTACATGCTTAACTAAAGCTCATTGCATTTTTTACAACTGCAGTCTGTGTATGTCATGTGGAAGCTGAAGGAATTTTTTAAATGTGGAGAGATTTTCTGTCATAAAAAAAATGCACAAGGGTGGCTTGACATAATAAAGTAAAATGGTTAATTAAGTTAAATGTTTAATTGAATTAACCTAATCATTTCTCCAAATAGTTCTGGTGAAGATTGTGGGCAAAACTGGATTGCTGCTTCTGGTAACCACAATGAGATTATATTGAAATGCTTATGAATTATTGAGAGTCTAACAAAAGTCAATTTCAGAATGTATATTTAGAGGTTGGGTAGCAACCCACCCAAAAAAGCTTTTTGAATGAAATTCTTAACTGAATGCTGACTATGAGTCATTAGACTTCTCTTTGCCACACACAAAGCAGAGAGTCAGAAACAGAAACCTGACTTTGAAAAATTAACTATGTGACATATTTATTAAACCAATTTTAAATTAATGTCATGTGAAACACTAGTAGAATGCATACTGTCTGACCCTGAGCAAGTCACTTTACCAGGCAATGCTACCAGGTGGAGTCTGAAGAAGGTCCATGTGGATCAGTGTTCTACCCACTTAAGAAAAACAAATAAAAACAAATAAGTACTGGTGAATATTTTAGCAATGTGATATGAAAGATTGCTTAACAAAGCTGAGTATAAAGAATGTACTAAGCTGTTGAAAGAAATGCATTGAGAAAATGTTGTTGCAGTATGAGGTATGTGCTTAAGAATACTGGTAAAAGAAATTGCTAAACCTAGGTATATGCAAGTACTGAATACTACAAAGTCATGTTGAAATGTCAGATGCCTATTACTTGGATAAACTATTGGACATTGCACTATGCATGAAAGTGTAGCTAGTATATGCTAAATAAGGAAGAGTGTTGTGCTCAACAAAGTGAAACATTAACCAAGATAAAACTGTTGAAAATCATTTTTTGGGCAGCATGAAATCTGTATTCATAAAGAATGTTGAGAAAATGTGCTGGATAAATTATTACTCTGGTTTTCTGTGGAAATAAGTCAGGGAATTTTAAACTTTGCACATTTGGAAATGGTGACTGCAAAATGTGTTCTTAACTAAAGCTGAAACAATGTGTGAAGTGCTAATGCTTCACAAACTAGAGTCCCACTGGAATGGTGTTTCTAAAAGTACTGGTGCCCCTTATATAAATCCAGTAATATTTATATATTTTTATATTTCCCTGTTTTTTCAATGAGAAAAAATAATTGTGTGGCTTGTATTCTAACCAGAAAATTCTGTTAGGGAAGCTTTCTTACATCTAAATGAGCTGTGCTGGAAAAGATAATCCAGGTGCCATGGAAGCAAATTTGAGACGAATATTGAGTGCCAACCTGGTAGCATTGTATTGTGCAAGGTAGAAGCATAGCTTAGAGTATAGTGTGTTACTACATTGGGAAAGTATTATTTGCGTGATTTAAATATTATTTCTTGTATTTATAAATTGTTTTGTGGTTAATGGAAGTGTAAGTCATTGTCTGTTAAAATAATGGAAAACCTTTCTGAAGAGACCTGGGAAAAAAATCGCTGAAGTGGCCATTCGTACTTTTGCTGCTTTGATCATTATGTGTCGACGTTGTGGTATTCGCCTATTTAAAGATTCAGTTTGGTAATATAGACCCATTTGAAGAGATGTCATACTCATAAGGTAAATATTCTTTGTGCCCATGAAGTTTGCTCCAACAATAAAGTGACTTTTGTTTAAGGTGGTGCCTGTAGGAGTTGATCCCTATGCTAGTGAGAAGAGGGTTCACAAAGGTGAGGATGGAGTTCACTACTGTATACTGTAAGAACCTTTTGTGTAACCTGATGAAACTGGTTGTGAGATTGGAATGTATGTATACATATATTATTTATCCTTTGTTGACCGGGTTAGTCCCAATAGCCTAGTAGCCTCTTTTCAGGGGAGACCCAATGTGGTATTTATACTACTCGAGGAAATTTGGCCAGGGCATCAGGGAACTTCCCCTACTCTTTTCAAAGTATATGGGGATGCTATTCATTGTTACCCTTCTGGTTTCCATTCCAAGCACATAGGTGGCTCTGAGACACTGGAAGTAAGATGGAGGCAGTGAGTAAGTGTGATGGTGGGCAGCAGAAGGAAGAGGAGAATTCAGAGAAGGTAGTGGAATCCAAAAGTTGCTAGTCATTTAAAGAGAATGAAGCTGAAGGATCGGTCAAGTTATTGAAAAAACAGGAGAAGGGTGAAGTGAAGTGAAGTGAAGGAGGATGGTGAAAAGAAGGTTATAAAACCTTTGCAAGTCTCTCAGTGCATGTTTCAAAAATATCTGTGTTCTGTGTCAAGGTCACAATGTATGGTTACAACCCTCCAAATGGGTGGGTTGTAGAATATATATCTAACAGCAATGATAAATCAGAGTGAACCACAATGTGAAGCAGCAGCATCTTGGGGTGATATTATGGACATAATTCATTAAGAGGAGGTGAGAGAAATTACAGAAAAGAAAAAAATGAATGCAAGAATGGTGAGATAAGGACAGAAACAAGTAAGAGAGGTAGAGGGAGAAAAAGAGATTGTGCAAAAGAAATGTACGGCTCAGCAGTAAGGAAGAGAAAGAACTTGAAAGGTATAAGGTGTGGAACACAGTTATTGTGGCTTTGGGAATATCACTTAAAGAGGTAAGAGCTTTTATTCATCTTAATAAAGAGGCTTGCTGTGACATTATTCTAGAGACAGGACATTATATGGAAAGTTTCTTAGAGAAGTTTGAAAAAAAAGACTGTAGTCCATGGAACTCTTATATAGTGCAGACATTTAAAAGAGAGACAAAAAAAGATTGCTGTGCAATTTTGAACCGAGATGGATAAAGAAGTATTGAAGGATTGTTTAAAGACTGTATGTAAGGAAATTTTGGACACTACAACAATATTTGAAATCAGAGGTTTATGGACTGAGGGTGAGATTGTGGGGTAATTTTGAAAATGACAAAGAAAAAGACAAGAGTTAAAATGGAAAAATATAAAATTTGAAAGAACCTGAAAATTCTATCAATAAATGTTAATAGTATGAAAAACATTAAAAGAAGGTTAGGTGTTTTAAAATAGTGTATGCTACTTGACATGCGTGTAATTATTTTAGAAGAGACAAGAATAACAGAAGAAGAAAGGATGCAGATAGAAGAGTTGTAGGGTCAAACCATTGTGCGGAATATGGGAAAAGACACATGCTCGGGGGTTGCTGTATTATATTGTGAACTAGTTAAAATTTTAGAATATACTATAGTTGAATTAGGTAGAATAACAGTGTTAGATATAAGTTATGAGAAAGATTTGTATAAAATTATTGCAATATATGCATATGTTAGTAAAAAAAGAAAGAGAGGAAATGTTAAAAACAATCTTAAATTATGTAGGCATAAATATGGAAATAATATTAGTGTAGATTTTAACTGTGTTCTGTGGAAAAGAAAGAAAGAAGGGGAATTATGTCAAGAGGGTATATGAAATAATGAAAAGTGGAATGTTATATACATGGGGTAATAAACATTGGACTTATAAAAGAAATTAAATTAAAACAGAGATTGATTATTTTGTCATATGTGATAGTTAAAAAAAAAATATAAAAGAAGAAACAAAGTGTAGCTCCCAGTGTATTTCATGTAGAAGTAATAGGCTGTAGTTTTCAATTACACCACAAGGAGGAGCTCCTTTTCAGGAATAATTTTGTCCTGATACCCTGCTCTCCATTGCGCTGTTCCTGAAATAGTCTCTAAGAACCTACCTACCTGGTAACAAAGGACCCTATCCAAATACCTGCGGTCTTATCTCACAGCCTTATATTCCCTGCACCCTCTCTCAAGGAAGCAAGAAATACCCTGATCTCCATTGCGCTGTTCCTGAAATCACCAGATACTTATAAATATCCTCAAATCCCTGTCACTAGATGCACTAGCTATAAAATGGTTCCAGTCCTACTTAGATAACAGACAACAGGCTGTGCTTTGGCACAACATTCTATCTGCCCACCTACCTGTTAACGTTGGTGTCCCTCAAGGGTCCATATTAGGACCTCTCCTTTTTTCTCTATTTATCATTGACCTTCACCTAGCAATCCCCCAAGTTACATGCATACAATACACAGATGATTCCACACTTATATGCTCAGGCACATCTATATCTGAATTTCACTTCCTTACCCAAAAGGTGTTTAACATAGTTGAACAATGGTTTACACAGCGCTGTCTCCTTCTGAACCACAAAAAAACTAAACTCCTCCTTTTTACTCCTACTCGTAAGTCCTCCCCCAATAGATTTCACAGTAACATCCAATATGGTGCTCTCATATCCCCAGATCCAACTACCAAACTACTAGGTATCACCATAGATAACAACCTTAACTTCCACACCCATATCAACAATACTTTAAAAACTGTTAATAGAAAACTAGGCTCTCTCTACAGGATCAAACCCTTCCTCTCTCCTGCAGCCAGAATAACTATTACTCAGACCCATCTAATCTCTACTCTCCTCTATGCCTCACCCATATATACTAATCTATCTAAAAACAACCTTAATAAAACGGAAAACATCTACAATAACATAGCCAGATTTGCTACAGGCAACCCATTCAGAACCCACCACTGTTATATTCTAAAGCAGCTAGGATGGCTTGAACTACAAAATCAGCTTAAATTCCACTAACTGACCATTGCCTATAAAACCCTTTACCAACCTACCATCACTCCTATACTATGTACCCTCATCATCCCCTACAACAATCTGAAGACCTTCCGATCATCACATAAACGTCTTGTAAATATTTGTAAATCAAACAACAGGGCTGGAGTCTCTCTCTTCTCTAATACTGTTGGAAAAATCTGGAACCTTCTTCCCAGTGAACTTTCCTCACTTCCCTCTATATCACTTTTCAAAATCAAACTGAAACGTTTCCATAGAACACACTGGTTGTGCCCCTGTACTAAACCTGACTAATCAACTAGCTCTTCTAACTTGGTTCTGCCTACCCTCCTCTTCTCATTAATCTAGTTCCTTTTTCTTAATAACAACAAACCTTGTCCTTCTAGATACTATTATTTACATCTTCTGGAATCTCATTATTGTGACTACTTTTTTACTAATATATTTTATATAATCATCTGCCTTTTTTTATATTATGTATTGAAACTGCATTTTGTATTGTACCTGCATATTTTGCACTATATTATGAATTTCTGACCTATTTGATTATCTCTGTACTGTACCTGCAATGTGCATTGTTTACATTCATTTTTGTATATATGATTTTGTTTTTGTCTCCCCGGGCCTCTACTGAAAATGGACATATATCCAGTTAGACTAGCCCGGTCAGCAAATGTAAAATAAAAAAGTAAATAAATAAAAATAAAAGACAATTTTGAAAGTGAAAGAGGATTCTGGAAGACTAGCTAAAGGAGGGAAGACTGAAGCACGTAGCTGAAGGGAAAAAGGGCCATGCAGCATGACTGGATTTTCTTTTCTAGTGTTTTGGGACAGGGAAGTGAAGTAGCAGATTGTGTCTGTCTCTTGCTGAAATCCTGGATATGGTATTTTGTGGAATCAGGAGAGAAGTCTAAAACCAGTAGTTCCATGCCTGCTATGATTCAGCAAGAAAAGGAGCTCCCTTGGGCCTAGTACCAAGAAGCCATAGATGATTACCAGAGTTCTGGTAGGTGATTTTCTACTTTTCTCATCAGAGGAACCACAGCACCTGGTCACTAGGATATTCTCGACAGAGTGGTGAGAGGCTCTGGCCATCATTTTATATTTTATATGATTGTGGTCCCCCTCCCTTTTAATGCTTTGTGGATTACAAATAACTGGGATCCATATGAGCCCCAAGGGCCCCATCATGCCGGCAGCAAAACTGTAAGTAGTCACTGACCAGTGAACAAGGTATAATAGAGTGTTTCATAGTTGGCCTGTTTAGAATTGATCAAGGGGGTAGAGGGTGTTAGTACTGCTGAATGACATTGCTTCTCTCATATCTGTATTGTGGCACTATAAATCTTTATTGTTCAATGATATTGCATTTTGCCATGTTAGTACTGCTGCCTTAAAGAATCTTTACTGCTCAATGACATTGCATTTTCTCATATTTGTATTGTTGTATTATAAATCTTAATGACATTGCATTTTGTTCGTGTTAGTACTGCTGCCTTCAAGAATTTTGTGCTCAATGACATTGCATTTTCTCATATCTGTATTGTTATATTATGACTCTTTTATTGCTTAATGACATTGCATTTTTCCTGTGTTTGTATTGCTGCATTATAAAGCTTTACTGCTCATTGATATTGCTTTGTTTGTGCATGTTTGAATGTCAAGACCTTCTTCTGTTGAGTTCTGGGGAAGAGGGTGAATGTATGTTTTCATTGCATACATATTCTCACCTTGTCTTTTTGCTAACTGGTGCACTGTTTAAATAATTTGTTTATGGTTGTGCTATTGCCTTTTAAACTAGATGTGTCACCTAAAGTAAAATCTGTCCCTTTTGCCACCTTGGTGTGTTGGGCCTAATAGGGGTATCACCAGAGTCAGGTAGGAAGGAACCCATATCTTTTCAGCTACACCTGTGGGTGCACTACAAAAGGAAACAGTTTTTTCAGATCATTTGGCTATATGAGTAGAAGTGAAGAAAAAGGAAGAATAGAATGTATAAAGTTAGGCAAATGTATTAAAAGATTGATTGAGAGAGATTTAGATGAAGGAGATAGAAAGGAACGTGTTCAGTTATGGAAAGATCATATATAAATGAGAATTTTTTATTTAAATTGGATTGATTGGTGGATAAGCTATAATTAGAGAGAGACATTAAGAAATAATAAAAAACTTTTATGAAAAGGAGAAAGAAATATATGAAACAAACCAGGAAAAGATAGATAAAATGTTATATAAGCAAAGGTAGTTTCCAAAAGGGAAACGTATCTCTGTATTTGAGTAAGATAGAGAATATGACAGGTTAATAAGAGAGATGGAAAGTAATAAAGGTGAATACACAAGAAAAAATATTTGACGTAGTAAAATAGTATACAAAAAATACATCCCAGAAAAGGGATGTAAAAGAGAGGCAGATATGAAAAGTAAATAAAGTAAAGAAGAGAATGAGGTTATGGATAAATATAGGAAGTCTGGATGAAATTTTAAAAGATGTAGATATGGAGAAAGCTATAGGAACAGATAGAATTGAGTATTATATGTATTATAATATGGAATAATGGCAAAAAGTATATTTTATGGAAGTACTGGCTGAGTGGTTAGAAAAATGGATAGTTAAAAAAGAGACATGCATGGGGGCTATGAAATTTACATGGAAAAAAGGATATTAGAAATTGGAGACCAGTAGTATTGAACAATATGGATTATAAAATATTTATGAGAGTAATGGGGAGAAGATTAGGAAAATGATTTTTGGAAAAAAGGGAAAGGAAGTCAAGATTTATTCTGGATATTAAAAGAGGTGATAGATATAAATAAAAAGATGGAAACCAAAATGATGGCAGGAGATATGAGTAAAGCATGCAACAGAATACAGTATGAGGAATTATGGAGTATACTAAGAGATTATAATGTAAGTCATAAAATAATTAAAGTTATAAGATCCGTATATGGGAGTATAATGCAAGAATAATATTAACTGGATGGATAAGTGAAGAAATAAGAATGAGTGTGGGATAAGGCAGGGCTGTCCAGCAAACAGTATCTTATTTGCATTAGTTTTGAATGTGATTGCAAATTAAATGCATATAGAATTGAAAATGGCAAGGTATAGGATGATAGAGGGGAGTATACATCCCAATTATTCTTACTTACGCAGATTATATAGTGTTAATTACTAAGAATAAGTAATGGATGGAACAAGAAATTAGAAACTTAAGTATGTAAGTATGCTGGGCTTATGTATTAATAAAGACAAAAGTAAAGGAACTGGATTTTTAGGTGCATTAGAAGGTATTCACTTTAATGATGAAGATAGATATCTTTTGAATAACAGTTGGAATAAACATGAAGAGAGTAATACAATGGGAGAGACTTGTATAAAAATGAAGGAAATATGTATATTTTGAAGAGCATATGGACCTTCATATAAGAAAAATGTATATTTAATAAATTCTATTCTTTGGGGTAAGATATCCTACTTAGCAAGCATATATATGATCACATTTAAGTATGAAAAAGAATTGTTGTTGATTATATGTTCATTTATATTTGGATCAAGGCTAAACCTGGTGAGGAGAGGACTTTTGTTTGTCAAGAAAGAAGAAGAATTAGCGTGAATCAGTCCTATAGTTCATGCAGCTTCTTTGAATCTTATGTTGATAGGATTAAAAGAAGAAAATAAGAATTCAGTAAATGATATAATGAAATTCAAATATAAAGAATTTTGGGAAAGAATAAGATATGGGAAAGGATGGAAGAAGAATGTAAATGATGATGTTTAAGAATATCAGAATAAGATATTACTATGGAAATTGAAAATAGAAAATGTAGGAAAAATATAAAAAAAATGCTACTCAAATATAATGAGTGAACACTATTTTATTTATTTATCCCTGGAGAAACTTAGAAAATGAAAAAGGAATGCAATTAAAACAGGGCTGATACGGAGTAAAAAGATGTATGAATGTAAAGATTTCATGTAGAGAATTACAATAAGTAAACTGCCTGTTAAAGCAAATATGCCCTAGAAAAGGATTCAGGAGAGGGTATGCAGTTATTGTAGGGAAGTTGAGATGACAGAACATGTTTTGTGGATTGTATAAAAGTGAGAAAATTATGTGAAATTAACATATTGGAAGATTTTAAAACTGTAAATGATATAAACACGTGTATGATAGAATATGGGTACTATGGTACAAAAAGAAAAAAAAGGTGAAAAAAATTGATCAGAAACTATTTTATGTTTTATGAGTGGTATGGAATGAAAGACTGAATGAAATAAAATGACTGGGAAATGGTTATCTGAAATTTTGAATAAGATACATTTTTGGTTTTGGGAAAAATGTGGGGGAAATAATTGAAATACATGGTTATGTTATAATGTAAGATGCAATCAACTGTTAATAATGTATGTAATGTAAATTGTTTATATAAGTTGTTATAATTAATAGTAAAGAACCTCTACTCTTTTCGATAGTTGCCATGGGATTTTTGCATCCACTGAGTTACCACCAACTCAGGCTGATGGCACATCAGCTTAACATGTTGACCAAAGGATTTCACACTCAGGAGTGCATCACACTTAAATTGTCTGTAATGAAAAATGAGAGGCAAATTAGGTAATTAACAAAAGATAAAATGTGCTGCCATTTATAGGGTGTTTGAGCTCTGCTGAGATACAGCAACATAGATTCACAAAAAATAGTAGTGCTGGCCAGCTAATTTCATAAACAGTGCTGTGGTATAACAGAATGACAATGTTTTGTATCAAAATATTTCTGGTAGGCCATTGCAGATGGGTGTTTTGTAGTCAGGTGTTACAGCTGTGCAAGAAACATCAAGGCAGCCCGTGGGTTCTGTGTCTAAACAGAGAATCACATTTTTAAAAAGGTGTTAGTTGATTTTGACCAGCAAAATATTGCTGATTTGAGCAAGAGACTCTCTGAACTCTCTGTACAAACTGGAGCAGTGAAACAATAAACTTGGAGGCATTGAGTGAAGCGACATCATAAGTCAAAATGGAAAAGGGCCTGTTTAAAGGAATTAGAAAATAGAGTGTCTAATCTGGAAAAGGAGCACAGTGACATGGAGTTGGAACTAGAAAGAAGAGAAGCCAGTTTCACACTCAAGCTGGCATTGTGTGTTTATACAGTGAGAAAGAAGATTTGTGACTGAATCTGAAACTATTTAATAATGCTCTGCTTGATCTAAAAGTTAAGTATCAGAATGTGCAAGCTAAGAAGGAATTACTAAAGACATGACTTTTAGAGATTGAGAACAAAGTCAAGGTCTGCATACAAACTTTTGCTCATAACAGTGAAATGTGCCAACTTATACAAAAATACGTTTGCATGAGTAAATGAAATAGAACTAAAAAAAAGGCTGCATGTAATGAAGTAAGAGATGCAGTAGCTGATTTTTATGCACATACTCATCATAGTCTGGAACCGGAACAAGAACACAGAAAGAATGAAAACCTTTTTTTCAGTCACCTTTACTGAATTATCACTTGTGACATATGCAAATTTACATTTATATAAAAGTAATCAAACTATATTAACATAACATTATACTTCACATATATTGCTATTTATGATTGTGTCAGTGTGGTTTGTTTTCATTTATAGAATGAAAGCCTTTTTGAGAATTTAAAGGAAGAAATTAGAAACCTGTATTGTGAAATCGATTTATAGTATGATATTGTTAATAGTGTTGTGGAGTTAGCAGTTACTTGTAAAAATATGAAGGCAGAAAATGAAATCCAAAGCAAAGCATTAAAGGAAATAAACCCAAAATTGAGTGTCTGTTAAATGTTGCTTCCCATGTTAAACTGATATAAGAAATTAATTTACTGTAACAGACCACCAAGAGGACAATGATTCCCTCAGTTAGTAGGAGGACACACTAAACATCCGAGACAGAGATGAATAAATAATATGAAGAACATGAGCCATTCAGAGTCCAGCAGCAAAGAAAACCACTGAACAGAAACAAAAGGCCAGACTTGTGATTGCAGAACAAGCAGTTATAGAAGCTGAAGCTGCAGAAACAAACCTGAATCAAACTGGGAGTGTACTGAATACCAGCATTGTAATTAATGTTAAATATAGTCCAGTTCATCAAGTCTAAATCAAATTACTCACCATCGCTGTCTGATGCAACTTCTTTTCAGGAAGTTCTGCAGAATCAAAGTCTCAAAATAAAAACAGTAAAAACAGCAAAAAGGCCTGTGGTTACCTTACCTTTCTGCAGTGGGAAAAGGGAAAGACAACTGAGATATGGATTGTGGGGGAAAATAATGAGAATATGAAACATATTAGTGACATTAGAAGGAACGGGAAAACATAGCCAAACATGCAGCTTTCTGAGGTATTGTGTTGCAGAAGGGATGGTGTTACACTAACTTTAAACTAAAGAATGAAAATGCATAGCTGAACTGTAAGCCTGAAGAGAAAGAAGAACTAGACAGCAAAACATTTGAGCCAGAATGAGTGCCAGCATACAAATAAAAAGAGGTCAGGCAATGGAAACTGACAGTAAAATAAAAAATAATTTCTATTTTATAATTTATAAAAGTGGTAAAAGTAAAAATAAGTAGCATTTCTAAATCATATGGTATTTCAGTGTGTGATCAGTGCGTTCAGGACATTATGCCTCATAAATCACGGTGTCATACTTTTGTGCCTTTTAGTTTTAAATGTTTCACTGTTTATCTGCCACTTAATCTTTATTATTCACCTTTATATTAACCTGTATCTTTTACTCAATTTATCTATTTCTTGTGTTATAGGAATGAATTTTGACTGTGCTGTGTAAACACATAACTGTTTACTTACATTTCTGTGATATTCTAAACCATTACCCTTTATCTTTTATGTGTTTTGTGAATGACGTACTATGCTTAAATATTTTTATATATGATTCCCGTTGAGTAGAGCTCTGACTGACTACATCTGCATACAGTTGACCGTAAACGAATGAAACTAAATCTTCAACAAGCCAGTATGTATGCACCAAGCACAAACATTGGTGCTTGAAACAATAAAAACAGAAAAAAAGAAAAAAAATACACCCACTGCCAATTTAAATACCCAAGATTGCAAAACAGTGGGGAAAGGGCAAAATCCCACTCCCCACTTAATAGCAATCCCACAATTAAAGCAGCCGTCATCCTGCGATGAACCTTCAGTTTTAAAAAAAAAACAACCCACCTAACAAAACATTTAATCTAACGAATATATGATTAACCCACTGCACTCATGTACATCTGTATGTGTATATGTGTGTGTGTGTGTGTGTGTGTATATATTATTTTCAGTGGGAGCACATTAAGGTTTCTCAGTGCCTCAGAAAATCTTATGAGCTGTTACAGAAGGAATTTCCAGAACTTTCACCATTCCCCCATTTCTGTCAGCTTTGGAACATGTAGTGCCTTTTTTAGGCAGTGCCTCAAGGACAAAATTCCCCGATGTAAAAACTCCATCTAATAACTTCAAGTTTATGCAGTCTTAACCTGAAACTGCATTCACTGGAAGCATTCCTCACCTTGGAAGATGTAGGCATTTGTGCAGTCATGGAGACCTGGTTCAAGACTGTGGAGAGCACCCCAGCCTTATTGGGCTACACCTCCTTCCACATGTTCAGACCACAAACTGAAGGTGGGAAAACTAAAGGAGGTGGTGTGTCAGTATTCTTTAAAGATAAATATACCTCCAGATTGGTTAAACAACATGATTCCCTGGAGATAATTCAGGTGCAATTACCTGTTGGTAGGACACCTATTCATTGCCAGCTACAGGATCTCCTCAATGAATCAGGACACCCACTCTGCCTATTTGGATCTACTTGAGTCTACCAAAATACATCCGAACACCATGGTTTTGGGCAACTTTAACTACCCATCAATTGATTGGGTAAATTATTTGTGCGCAAACTCACTTGCCCAAAGGTTCCTCGACTTTCTTAACTCTAGTGCCCTGGACCAGGTGGTTGACAACCCCACAAGGGGCGCCAACATCCTGGATCTGGTGCTTACCAAAATGGGGAACCACTGTAGCACTCCCACTGTGATTTCTTCTCTGGTGAGATCTGACGACAAATCGTTGTCATTCAAAGTAACTATCACACCTGATCCCCCCCCCCAGCAGCAACTAAACTGAAAAACTTCTCCAAAGAAGATATTAACCTCTAACAGGATGGTATGAATAGCTTCACTGCACCTCCCCCTCTGATGGAACTGGCAACTATGCTGAGTTCTACACCAGTGCTTTATACAAACACCTGTATAACTGCATTGACTCAGCAGTACCTGATAGGACCAAAACAAGCTCTTCAATGAAGAGTAAACCTGCCTGGTGGACAACCGCCATTAACAGGCTGTACAATAAGAGGAAGAAATTGCTGCCTAAGAGTAAGAGAGAGCAAGCCCTAATCTGGAAACACTCCATCCTCATCTTAAATAAGCAAACAAGACTTCTTGTGAAGTCCTCCAGACCAAACTATGATTACAAATTAGCTTCCTCAACTAAGGACAACTATAAGGCATTCTTTAGTTACATCTGTAACCTAAAAGAAAAGGCCCAGATTTATGCCAAACTGGTAGTTAATGATACCACATATATGAGCCTGTGGACATTAGCTAACCTGTTAGCTGACAGGTTCTGTGAAAACTTCACTCCCCTATCCCCACCACATATACCCCATGACATCCCATCCACCTGCCCTCTACCTTGTATCTCTAAAGAGCAAGTTGTAAATGCCCTCTCAAGGGTCAAAAAAACACAGCATCTGTGGGACCTGATAACATCCCAGGCTGTGTCCCAAATGGGCTCAAACAAGAATCATCAACACCATTGGGTACTCTTTTCAGTCATTGTCTAAGCACTGGCTTCATCCCAGCTGAATGGAAAAAGGCCACCATTATCCCCTTGCACAAAGGTAGTGCTTCCACTGACCCCAGGAGGTATAGACCTATTACCCTGACTAGCATTATCTGCAAGGCCATGGAGTGAATCATCATGGACCTTATCAACAAAGATATAGGTAATCTCCAAATACTTGACCCTACTTAATTTGGATTTGTCAAAGGGAGTTCATGCTTGTTAAACCTGGTGGACTTCTTTGAGACAGTCACCAAGGCCCTGGATGACTGGAAATCTGTGCATGCAGCCTACTGAGACTTAGCCAAGGCTTTTGACACTATCCTCCACTCGGGCATCATTGAAAAACTCACCCAGCTAGGTATCAACCCTTACATCGTTAGATGGGTCACTAACTGTGGCTCACTGATTGAACCCATATAGTCAAAGTAGGGGAATCCACCTCCAACAGCAGACCTGTAACCTGTGGTGTTCTACAGGGATCATTCCTGGGACCTCTACTGTTTTGAATCTATTTCTCTGAAGTACAAGCTAAAAGCAAAGGTCTGTGGCTGACAAAGTTTGCTGATGACTATAGACTGGGAGCAGTCATAGAATCTCCAAACAATGTTGACATCCTACAAGAGGGTCTTACACAAACAAATGACTGGTCCCAAAGTCATGGCCTTAAACTCGGTGCAAAAAAATGAATTATCATCCCTTTCAGTAAGAGCGATGTTCCTGTTAACTACCCCATCAAAACCACTCTAAGTATGCACTCACTTGTGAGAGACCTGGGCATACATGTTGACAGCAATCTTTCCTTTGACCACCATGTCTCTGCAGTGGTAAGAAGGGCATTCTATATTTCTCATCTCATAAGTAAGGGCATTGTCTCCAGAAAAAAAAGAAGTTATAAACTCTCTGTACTCTTCTGTCATCGGGCCCATAACTGGGTACAGTGCCCCTTTTGCTGTGCACCTGCAACAATTGGATAGACCACAAAGGTTCCTCACAAGGATTCAAGGTCTTCAGCATCTGTCCTATTAAGATTGCCTGAAATCACTGTCACTTTATTCTATTTCATACAGACTACTATGAGGCAATCTCTGCCTTGCATATAAGGCCGTCTTTGACTCTACTTTATTGGAAATGCTGCATATCCACAAGTCAAATGGTTCACGGGTTGCTCTCTCTAAAGGTCTTAACCTAGTATGTGACATTAATGGAACCTAATGGAGGGACAGATTTGTCTCCCAGAGGTTACCACACCTTTGCAACAGACTCCCACTTCATGTCAGGCAGAGCACCTCATTGTACCTCTTCACACACAGTCTAGATGATTGGATGGGTAACCATAAATTCACCCCAGGGTTTCCACCTGTGTCCCTCTTGGGCAGGGGCAGTAAGTGCTGATCACGGAAATAAGAGTAAAACTTGGATAGGCTTCTAAGAGCTGCACGGTCATTATCCTATGATCCTATGTGTGTGCGTCTCCCAGTAATTTTCCTGATAGTCAGCCTGCTACCACTGAAAAGGGAGATAGGATGTATAAAGCTTCTCAGTCTTTTTAAGTTTTTCTCCACTCTACTCAGACCTGACCGAGTAGCAATATCTTACTTAATCCTACTACTGCTAAACAGTTAGATAATTCCTATCCTACTCTTTCTGATAAAGATGGGAAGATTCTTCATGGGTATGGGAAAATATTGTATGCTTCTGTAGCTTTTATTTTCTGAATTTTGAATTGCCAGTCTCACACCTTAATGTTTATTCTGACTGTGAAAATATGGGGAATGTTTGGTTTGCAGTTTTTTTCTTGTGAGGAAAAAAGTTTGCTTTAAACTATTTAGTTTCTTCTTTTGTACACGTGTCTGCTCTCTGTTTAGTGTGTGTGTGTGTGTGTGTGTGTGTGAGTGTGTGTGTGTGTGTATATGGCTCAATTTATAATTTCCCAGGGCTTTGGCCTCAGGTATTGTTTTGAGGACGTTTGCCTGGTTGTTCTTTCATAGCCTCCTAAGAGGATGTAAATAATGAGATTTTATTTTTTCCTTTGGATAGAGATTCAATTTTTGGTTCCTTTGCTACAGGGATGATCAAAATGTGTGATGAAAGGGGTAAGTTAAATCAGGAAATCTCTAAGTTTTTCTGCCCTCCTTTTTCACATTTTCTATGGGATTCTCTATCTCCTCATCCAATTTTAGCATACTAGCAAAGGTGTTCCAAAAATAATTCAGGAATGAACCCCTAAACCTAAGAACAGTTCAACTAGTCAGTTTGACTGTTTAAGAGACTTTGTTCCATTTTCCACCATGGTGGCTCATTTTCCTATCCAGAAAGACTGAATCTCCACTTTTCTCTTTGGCAATAGATAGTTTTAGACAAATGGGTTCTAAAGATCATTCATCAAGGTTATAGATGGCAGTGAGATGATTTTCCTCCTTGCCAGGGGGTTATTCCCCAGCCTGTAGACCAGACTCTTATTTCCACCTGTCCTTCATTACATGCTGCTCCATGGAGTGATAGAACCACTTCCTGCTTCTTAAGTTGGGAAATATTTTTGTTCAAGAATGTTTTTAATGCCAAAAAAGGGAGATGTTCAGAGACCAGTTCTGGATCTTCTTCTTAGACCTGATTTTGATAGTACCTAACTTCCTAGTAATGTCACTTCACAATCCGTTACTTCTTCCTCATTTAACTTTTCTGGTAAAACTACTTTTAAAAGTTGCTTATTACATTCTTGTCATACAGATTTCAGGTGTTTCCTAATGTTTTTTGTATCTGGATTACTTCATCAGGTCTCTGTATTACCCTTTGGACTGTCTACTGCAGCAAGAATATTCACAACTTGTCTAGCTCCAGTTATAGCTTGTTGCAGGCTACAGGATATTTATTTTCTTTTTTCCACATGTAGATGACTTGATCATTTTTGCAGTTTTCAAAGTAACAGGAATCTCTTACTGGAGTAAGAGATCTCTTTCACAAGACGGGATACCAAGAGAATGTACAAAAGTCTTTTTTGACTGCTACACAAGTGACTGTGTTCCTGAGGTGTCAGCTGGACAACTCAGTTCAAAGAGTCTGTCTTCTACAGGGAAAAAAAAAATCTTTATCTAGATTTATTTCTAAGGTTTTCTACTCAGACTACAGTGACTGTGAGGGAATACCTCAGAATTTTGGGTCTCATTACATCTCTGTTTCTCATGAGAACCCTGGCAAGACTCCACATGAGAAAAATATAATTGTATCTGATGTCTGTTTGGTCCCAGCAGCAACACCCCTTGTCTTTTTCAAATCAAAGTGCTGGGGTTTGTCAGTTGGAAAATTAGTTGAAAGGAGACAGCAGATATCCCTAAATTTGGCTTCCCCCCTTATACCTCACTATCTCAAAGTAGTCATCTCAGATGACTGGGACTTTGACTGGGGAGCAGTTTCTGGACGAATAATAGTGCAAGTTATGTTTGACACCTAGAACAGACATAAGCACATACATATAAAATAAATGCTTGCCCTGATCAAGGCATTCAATTCTGTGAATCATATTTGTCCCCAGGACCTCTTCAACTTGTTTTAGACAATACCATATTCATGTAGAACATCTACAAACAGCGAGTACCAGGTCATACCCCTTTGCAGACTAGCCATGTTAGCTTAGGATATAGCTTCACAGCACAGTCTCTCTCTGCAGGCATCCTTCATTCATTCAGAGTTGTATTGTGTAGCAGATAGGCTCAGCAGTGTAGGGCAGACCCTCCTCTATTCAAACTACATTAGGGGGCTACCATGATTTGATTCATCTGTGGGGACTTCCTCTTGTTGACCCATTTACCTCCTCTATAAATCATCAGCTGGCAAGATTCTGCTCCAGGACTCCATGCAAGAAGGCCTGGAAAACAGATGCCTTTTCTTTTCCTTTGACAGAATGTTCCTATATGTTTTTCTACTCTTTTATCTGATATCCAGGATACTTCTGAAGATCCAAGAGGAATCCCCCAAGAGCATTTTGGTGACTCCCTTTCTGGCCAAGGGAACAGTGGTTCTTCCTTATATTACATGTTATATATTCTCATTTGAGTTACTTTCCTATTGCCTTTCTTATTCCTCCATCAAGGTTCATTTATTAGCCGTTTCAGCATGTTTGCCCATGGACCCTCCTCTTTCAAGGCTTTTTCATGTCAAAAGGTTTTTGAAAGGGGATTTACTTATGAGGCCTCCAAGAAAACCAGTGGCCCCTTCTTGAGGTCTTCATTTTGTGCTACAGAAGCTAGCAGTCGCTCCATTTGAACCAGATAATCTGGCTGATTTGAGGTTCTTATGGCTTCACTGATTGCTCTGTATGGATTCTGCAAGATGAGAGCGAATCTGAGTTGCAAGCTGTTATGGTGAGTCAACTCTATTCCATTTTTTACTGGGAACTAATCTGTATTTTATGCCTAAAATAACTGTTTACTTTAGGTCAGACTATCAATTCCCCCATTTTCTTTACTGATCTTAAAAAATGAGGAAGAAAGGATAATCCATACCTTGGATGCTCACTGACAACTCAGGACCTATCTTGACAGAGTCTTTTTAAATTTTGGATCTGTTGTTCATTTCTTGTGAAGGTAAGAAGAAGGCACAACCTCTGTCAGTACAGACTATTTACAAATGTTTTTTTAAGGCTATCGCCTTTTTTTATACTCACCACAACAATTTTTTTCTGGCAGGGTCAATGTCCACCCTACCAGGGCCTTGGCTTCATATTTGGCTTTTTGGAAAAGGTTGAATTTTAGAAGTATTCTAGAAGAATCATTTCTTCCTAAGATGCTACTTGGTCCTCTGTACACTGTTTTATAAAGCACTATAAGCTTGATTCTTTCTCTAGGTGTAGATCAGGCTTTGTAAGGACCATTGTCCAGGGGCTACTGGACTCTATTCCTTCCACCTCCCAAATGTAGTAAGCTAGGGTAATCTAAATATATAGCTAAGGCTACTGCAGCAGTGATCAATATGATGAACAAAGTACAGTTGTGTATTTAAACTTAGCCATAACAGTGGATGTTCAAATGATCACTGCTGCGGTAGATGCTCCCTAATTGCAACCCCCCCTTATTTTTTGGTGTGTTGTTTATGCCAGGGTGTGGTTATTTATTTTTTATTCTTTCTAGCATTGTCCTTTCAGGGCTCAGCCTCCTTCTTTCTGTTTGCAGGAAAGCTCTGAAAGGCTTGGTGCCCAAACTTGTTTTTTCAGTCAGTTCAGCTCAAGCTGTTTGATAGTTTGAGCATGTGGAAGGTCTCCTGAAGCTTTGGTAGCTGTCTGGCTGTTATATTGTTGTCAGGCTATAACCCATATAGCTAAAGTTACTGCAGCAGTGATAATTCAAACATGTACTGTCATGGTAAGTGTACTTACACAACTATACTTTCTATATGACCATGACAGACCATTGCACAGATTCTGAAGAAGTCACTCTGCCAGTAACAAGAACAGATTTACAGAATGCATGAATTAAAATATGACTACATGTGTTTGACCACACATGCATATGTCTGTGTTTTTGTTTATAAACACCCTCAATATACCTTTCTGTATGACTTGATGGTTCTACAGCTCTTAAAACTAAGGTTTTGTATTTTTAGCTATGAAGAACTAAATCTGTAGAAGACATTTGAATGTATGATAGCTCTTTTTGTTAGTAAGAAATTGCAAAAAAAGTACTTATCTTAGTGTTGGAAAAATGTTTACTGAAACATGCAGACATCAAATGAACTACGTGAGGATAGTACCATCAACAGATATAAAGTCCAAGGCCAGCAGTTTTGTAACATCATGTTCTAGCTGACAGAACAAAACCACTTTCTTTGCCGTTTCCTCCATATATGAACATTTGTATTTCTTTCCCACTAAATGTTATCTTTCTCATATCCAAATACAAAATTCTTTTATTAGGGAGAAGCAGTGTTTATCCTGTTTGGAAAGAGCAGGCCTTTGCCACATTTTATTTATTGCAATGAAAGTATATTGAATGTTGGGCATGTACTTTTTCAAGTTTCTACCAAGGAAATATTAATCTGAACATCATTTTGAAATGGAGAATCCAAGATTCTAATCCATATAAATGGGACAATGCATGTTTTTTTTCTGCTGAACTTTGTGTCTGTACTTAAGGTCACCTACTGATTTTCGGGATGGGTTGGGGGATATAAAGCATTGTCACATAACAGATGCCTTCATTCTTCTACAAGGGTATCTTTTATGAGTGGATATGTAGTGCATTTAAGACCCTCCATATTTTTTTTACATTCCTTAGAATACTGCAATGGAATGGTATCTCATCCATGACCGGTTCCAGGCCTTATACCTCTTGCTCATAGGCATAGATTGACTTCCCGTGAACCTGAATGGGGTAGAGCGAGTAGTGAAAAATGAATGAAGGCACAAGCTTGTAGAATAATGGTTTCCTATAATATTATATACATTAAATTAGGTAAGTGAAGTGACTTTCAACCTCAGTAACCCTTGGGATAAGGATTTTGTAATTCCTGAGCATTTGACGAAATGAGAGGACTGCACTTCTGCACAAAAGAGACCACAAAAGGTAAACGTTTTTCTCCATGTTGTATTGGGAACAAAATATAAACCATTAGAGAACAGGCAAACTGTAGATCAGCACCCTGATTGGAGAATAAATGTTCTCCAGCGGGATGTTAATGTACAGGAAATGCCTGCTGACAAACGAGTCGCCGCTTCTTGGCAGCATATTAAGGTTCGATGGAGCTCAGACTGCAACGGAGAAAATGTCCACCATTATTTTACACTTGTTAAGCAGTGCTTTTGCAGCTTAGTCAGTGCAAAGATAAAAAATAAAAAAAATTAAAGAAAATAGAAAAGTGTGAAAGTGTGCGTTTGTTTGTATGTATGAGTCAGAGTGATGGAGACATTATTTTGCACTCATTAAGCAGTGCTTTTGCTGTTTAGTGAGAGTTAAATTAAAACAAGCAGATAAAAAAATGTGTGTGTATGTGTGCACATGAGTGAGAGATGGAGAGATCAATTGAGCAGTGGATGCAGCTCTTAAAAAGTATGCATACCTCTCAACCCCTTAGCGCAAGAAATCTGGATAAAACCTAAAATAATGGGGATATAAAGGCTTAAAAATAGGGACATTACTCTTATAAAATTAGAAAGTATCTATAATAATATGATTTATGTTAACATGCATTCTCTGCTGGATATGAAGTCCATACCTCTCACCTGTCCCTGATTTTCACTGATACCTCTGATTTAACTCTTTGATTCCCTTAATCCCTCTTAAATCCAGTGACTTTTGGAGAAAAGGTGGTGAATTACACTTAATAACAAACAACAATAAATAAATGTTACAGACTTTTTACTTCAGAAAATGTAGATTAATTCACATTCTATTACTCTGTCAGGTTTTCAAATTAATAGTACTACTGTTTTAAAATATGTCCTGGATTACTTCTGGATTTGTCCTTGATTCTGTTAAGATGTGTCCCTGATTAGTTAAGAGCCATGACAAAGTCTGAAACTCAGATGTAACTCATTGTTTAGTGACTTCAACCCCCAATGATTTGCAAGCATACACTACAAGTTCAAAACAGTAGGCAGAGGAACTATTCAACATCAAAATTATTATATATATATATATATATATATAAATATATATATATATATATATATATATATATATATATATATATATAGATGCACACACACACACACACACACACATATATATATATATATATATATGTGTGTGTGTGTGTCTCTCTCTCATATATACATATATATATATATATATGTGTGTAGAGAAAGAGTAATTAAAAAAAAATACAAAACAATTTAACAGATGACCCATTTTCTACACACAATAATGCCCTCAAGTGTGTGTGTCATTGTCTGAATAATGGCCTTTTAGGGGTGTAGATGTCCTCCACCTCTGGCGTTGGACCTCAGAACATGCCTGGGTGGGCATTATTTACACAGTCACACACACACACACACACACACACACACACACACGCACACACGCACACACACACACACACACACACACACACACACACACACACACACACACACACACACACACACACTCTCTCTCAAACATTATTGCTTGCTTAAAATACAGGGAAAAGATGACCTGAGTCCCCCTGCCTGTTTCATGTAGTCTCCAAGCAATCATTTTTTCATTATCATTCCGACTGTCCCCAACTGTTTTTAATTTTCTTTAATAGTTGTCTATAATCCGTGTTTGAATTGCAGTGAATCACTTCTTCACTGTGTATACATTCTAGCAGCATATTACTCTGTGTCGGGAGTAGTATTTACTGAGGTACATCTTGAACTTTTATCCTTGTCCTTTCCACTCATTCTGCCTTTTCAGTCTGCTGCAGTTTGGTTTGCAGGTGGAATCAGAACTACCTGACTCTGTCAACATTAGCAGCACAGTATATAGGTGAGAAATGAGCACCAGCTAACTACTGCACCTTCTTAAAGAGGAATGTGTCCTGTTCTGCAGGGTATACTCAAAGCATGTGGTTATAAAGGAGCAACTGCTGTGTCCATGTTTTTCTGTAACTCATCCCATGATGACTTGTTGGCACTCATGCTAGCTTTGTTGTACAATATCTCCTGCACCCTGACAATAGCCATGTCTTGGTTAGCCATTAGATGCTGTAAAATTGGACTTGGGTGATATGGTCATGATGATTAATGTCACCAAAAATGGACATGGGTATTTTCCTGTGTAAGGGGATTGAGGTCCCAGCTTACTCTGACTTATGCCAGGGACCCATGATAATGGTGGGAGGGATCTATGTACCTCTTTTTTCAGTGTGTGCTTGCTATAAAACCCAGCAGTATTGGGTGAATATGCTACATGCAGCCTGTATCCAGTTGCCTAGCCCAACCTGGATTACCTGGGATATCTCTGTTGAGTTAAAGTTGGAAGTGAAACAAGTCCACCTGCCAAAGATAAACTAAGTTTCCTATACTGAATATTGGTTCCTACTGACAGAAGACAGCTTGGAAGTCAATGACATGACTATAAGGGGGAGACAGGATATCATGTGTATCCAAGAGACAAGGTGGAAGGGCAGTGCAACAAAACCACTTGGCTTGGAATCCAGAGTTTACCACTCAAAGGAGGACAGACTAGAAATAGTGTGGGAACTGTGGTGAGGGAGATCCTTCTAAACACATTCAGGATGTCATCAGAATTAGTAATGCGCTTATGGCAGTCAGGCTCCAATGTGAAGACAGGGCAGTGTTTATAATCTCAGCCTATGCCCCACAGCAAGAAGCAGTTACAGGACCTACTAGATAAAGCAGAACAACATGAGTCAGTGCTGATAATGGAGACCTGAATGTTCATATCAGCACAGCCAAAGCAGGATATGAGGACTACCTGGGTCCACATATTTGGTGGCCACAAACAGTTGCAAGCAGGGTTACAGAAGGCTGTCAGGTCAACAAAGACTAGGCTGAAGATCTAGAGGTTGACTGGAGTGAAAGAGTTCAAGAAATTATTCAGGGTTGTAGCACTACAGGAAGAAGAGGAAATAGGTGGAGCTAAAGAAGAATGGCAGAGTTTCAAAACAGCATGTGTAATGACTGTAGAAAAGATATGCTATGGAGCCAAGTGTGGAAATAAGGCACATAGAGAAAGCTGGTAGAGGAATGTAGGAGTCCAGAAAGTTATCAAAAGAAAGAAGGACTACAGTAAAAAGTGGGAGCTAGAAAAGATGGACCAGGCTAAGAAGGTATCTTGATTGGGCAACAAACAAGCTAAGAGAGCAGTCGCAATAGCAAAGAGCAAGATATCCAAGGCACTCTTCAAACTTCTGCAAAGTGACTCCACAAATGGCACGAAGAAACTATTTCAAGTCATAAGGCAAAGAAGAAAGATAAAGAAAATAGCCTTGTGATACCAGTAGTCTACTCATCAAGACCACAGGACATCAAAGGCAGCTAGAAGAAGTACTTCCTGCAGCTTTTGAAAGATGAAAACTCCACAGAAGCTGTTCTGCCTCATGCACATCCTCTAGTGAAAGAAGAAGAGAAAGACGTGAGAGCATCATCCATGAGGGAAGTGAAGTCACAGAAAACAGCAGACTCAGATGAGATCACCACAGGGATGATGAGGTCACTGCAGGTATGATGAAGATGTTGGGTGAGTTAGGGGGAAAAATTACTCCTGAAGGTCCTCATAGCAGTATGGAGAGAAAGACACATCCCAGGTGACTGGAGAATAAACATTCCAGTACCAATGTACAAGAACTAAGGCAACATTCACAACTCTAGGCTGTAGAGAAGTGTCAAACTCCTGTCACACTGCATGAAAGTGCTGGCGAGAGTGATTAGTAAACACATATGCCGAGTAGTCAAAAATAAGATTGGTGATGAGCAGTTTGATTCAGATTAGGATGCAGTACAACTGAACTAATATTTGCAGTTAGACAGATAGTGGAAAATATGCTAGAGAAAAGCAAAGAGTTCATGTGGGCATTCCTAGACTTGGAGAAGGCATATGGGCAAAGTCCCAAGAAGCACGATTTGGGCAGTCATGAGAAGGTTCATAGTCCTGTAAACACTGGTAGAATTGCCACAACTTGTGTGCAAGTGCAAGGACCCAATGACACAATTATAAACAATGTTCTGACTCACAGAGGTGTTCTCAGTGGGTGTGGGGCTGCATCAGGATTGGGCTCTGAGCCCATTAATATTCATACCGATGATGGACTACATTAGCGAATAGGCTGAAGTGGTAGATCAGCAAAATTGCTGTATGCAGATGATGTGGCATTACAAGCAAGCTCTGAACAGGAACTTCAGCAAGTGCTATAGAAACGGAATGTGAAACTAAAGGCACATGGGATGAAACTGAGTACACACAAGATAGTTGTCATCATCGCAAATACAAGAAATCAGTAGAAATTGAAAATTGTGTCAGAAGGGAAGATAGTGAAACAGACTAATAGCTTCACGTGTCTGGTAGGGATGGTTGAGGAGAGGGAAAGTCTGAAGGAGATCACAGCTAGAGTCAGAGGGTCTGCAGCCAACTGGCAGAGTATCAGAGGTAGTGTGTGACAGTAGAATGCCAATGAAGCTCAAAATAAAGGTGTACAAAATAGTGTTTTGACCAGTATTTATGTATGGTACAGAAACCTGGGCAATGAAGACAGTGTATTTGCCTAAAGGTAGAGGTTATTGAGGTGAATTACCTTAGGTGGGCAGTGGGATGCACACTGTGGGACATTTTAAGAAGTCATGACATCATAGCAGAAACCAAGGCAGAAAGTATTTCAGAGGTGAAAGAAGATAAATTACAGTGGTTCAATCATGTATGCAGGAAAGCAGAAGACAGTTTGCTGACGAAGATTTGGGAGACAGGAAGAAGGCAAGAGGAAATGAGGATATCCAGCAAAGAGACAGGTGGATTGTGTGAGAAGACCTGTGACAGTCAGGCCTGAATGTCGAAGAAGATAGGAGAGTAGCAGCAAATTGAGAAAGGTGGTGACAGTTGATGACATATCCTGACACCCTGTAGAAAATTAGGTAAAAGGGATTTGATGATGTTGTCCATCAACCAGTTCTTTGTAATATGTAGTAAAATCTTCGGCAGAACACCACGGCTGTATTTGTAGGCAACTGAAAAAATTCCATGAAGCACCACGATTCAACAACGTAAAAAACTTTAATAACACATAAAAGCAGGAAACAAATGATAACGATAAGCTCTTTCAGCTAAAAATAGCCTTCATCAGATCGTAATACATATCCTGGAAAAACAAATTTAAAAAGGGTAGCATCCAATCAGGAATAAACTTTCAAAAAATCAACCAATTACGATTAATTTCCTGATAGCTGTACATCAACTAATCAAAAACATAAAAAGCAAACTACTCTCTGACTTCATCCAATAGGGATACTGCCAATCACAAGCTGTTCTCTAAAATATAAACTAATGATCTTTTTTGGACAAGTCTAAAAGACAAACCGTAATGTATTCATGTATTACAGGACAGGCCTCCTTAGGACTGCCTATCCTTTTGCTTCCCAAAAATAAAAACACCAATCACCAGCTGGATGATAGATAAAATAGGGGGGGCCGATCACTGGCTCCGTTCTGCACACATCTTTGAAAACAGTTGTGCTGAAGGTCAAGTTTCTATTCAAGCTTCAATTCCAAAAATATAACAAGACTAGATAGCTATAAAAAAATATTTAAAAGGTTAGTTTTTAACAACATCAGTATTAACATAATACAAATATTCCAACATTACGGTTTTATAAATCACGCTAATAGGTCATGATCAGAGAGTTTATAGCAAGAAGAACATTGGACTGGTGTATAATTTCATGAAAAAAGCAGAAAGCACCTCCAATCCAATCATTAAAAGTGATGAGACCAATCAATCTGTCATAGGCTATAAGCCAAATTTGATGCAGTCTATTAGTAAAAAACATAATCAAACAACTAATTCATAATGCAAAAAGGTTCTATGTAATATAGTCTTGTATTGTAGTTGAGATTGGTTGGATATACTGCATTTGCTCAGCTGTCTTTAATTAAAGAGAAGTAACAGGATCAAGCTCTTTGACTACACTTTTAAAAAGTTTCCTTTGCAGGTCTATTTTGTAAACAGTGACTGGTGGCATAATGTATATACCAATAAATTTAATGGGCTAAAATCACACTAAATAAAGAAACAGTTTTGAATCATCCCAAATTACTCCTCTATGAGCACATTCAGGTAATCCACCTTGCAATCTTTGTTTACACTGTCTCAGTATATCAAATGACATGTTAATAAAAAACTGCTCTCCACTGAAATGTTAGTATTCAAAATGCCAGTTTCTGACACGTCAAAACAAAGATAAAATGCAGGAGAAGAGCGAATCTTGAACATTTCTCTTCTTTTTGAAACTTCTTTTTTTACGGGGGGGGGGGAGTCCCCCATTACCCCCAAACTTATATATACTAGCTCTGAGCTTACCATACCTTGAAGAAAAGGGAATATTCTCAAAAATGGCCATGTCAGATGTATATATATGTGTTGTTTTTTCAGCCACCCAGTCTGTGTTTTATTTCAGTTGCCAATAAAAACATATTAAATTAATAAACATAATCATCTCCATGTATCTGTTGTGAAACTTGTCATGGTTAGAAGGTTTGAGTTAAAAAAACACATTTAGTTTATAAATCCAATCATTTGTCATTAGAAAGCATTATAATAAATTAATCCCTTTCACAACTGATTGTTTTTGTTCTTCCTGAAGTAGAACATTGACTTTTATATGTTTGTTAGTTTTGTAACTGTTGTAGTTATAGTGATTGTTATGTCCCTGTATTTGAACTTAACTCTGATAATTTTTGCCCCATTCCTGATGATTATTAATTGCCCCATTACTCAAACATTCCATTTTTAGGGGGGTGAGGGCCACTGTGGAAGGCTATCATCCAAGCAGCCATCAGGGTTATCACTTAGCCCTAACTCCTTTACCTCTAATGCTGTCTTGACATGCACAGACTTCCCTCAGTGATAGCCCAGTGGCGTATGTATGCTTCCTAATATTTGCCAAATGCTGGCTACTATGTAAACGTACAGCTTGGTCAGCATGCACCTCTCAGCCCATGCAACACCTGTCTCAGCTTAGTGTCAGTCATGCAGTGGTTGAGCTATCTCCATTAAACCATGATGGATGATCTGCCATCAGTTACTCAGTCCCACTCTCAGGACTTTATCCCTGTGCTCCACTGAACCAACAACTGGACTTGAATCCATTCAGCACTGCTGTGTAGTAGTATTCTTTTTTGCACCTTTTGTCAAAATGATAATCAGCTGCCTGGTACATTTCTTTGTCTTCTGAGTTTCTCTTTGGTCAATGTAAAAAAAAAAGTTCCCTACATGTTGGCGAAGTAGAAACCATAGTGGAAAATGAAGAGAAAATATCCACTGTAAAACACCATTAATTCTGGACAGGGCGACTCCTCAACATACTGGGTGACATCTTTTTTGCAAGTAGGGTGCAATGGAAAATAAACTGGACCTGTTGTCTCCTACATAGTGCCATACCTATTACCTTTTCACCTTATGTTATTGCTCACTACATCTTGTCAATGGCTGCGGTCTCCACCAGAGTCCAAGTTCCTAGGTACTCCCCAGCACATCCTTGTATCATGCCCCCCCCCCCCCCCCAGACAGGCAGGCTGATGCTGTGCCGTCATTCCTCTCAAACTCCACAGCACTGGATCTTCCAGCCACTGGGCCATTAGTCAAACCATGGTCATCTGAGTCTTAGTCAGGGCTTCATCCTTCTGTGCCACTGAGCTGAGTAGTGTTGTATAAAAATTATTGTGTTCCTTACATTGCTTGTTTATTTTAGCCTTTTATGCCTGACATTCTTTGTAGCCCTTGCAAAACAGGAATTAGATTAATTTGGCATTTCCTAGTCAACAACAGCAAATGAATACCTACATATATGCATTCACACAGTTATTCAACAAAGAAAAATATTAGAGTCAATTCATTAAAGTCATGTTTGAAATATGTTTAGTGCCTAGCAGGGTACAACTAATATTATGAATTTTGGGTGAAAATAAATAGTGTTTTTTACAGTGAAAGAGGACAGGGCTCACAAATGTTTTATATGCAGTCAAGTGTGCGGTGTGGGTTTGTCTAACAAAGCTGGACTTGTGACTGAGTAGTTCATTAAAGCTGACATTTTTGTAGTAGTAAAGGATACACAAACAACACCTCATGTGTATTTTACACGGCTGAGTCACAGCAATGTGGCAGAACACAAATAAGCTTTCTGCAATGCTTTATGCCTGTAGTCCATTAATAAAGAGAGGCTGCATAGTGTCGACCTAGTCTGCTTGGTCTTTAGTTCAGCATTTATTTATCGCTGGTGGTAGTAGATACAGGCATGCCTTTAGGTGCTGTCTTTACTTCTAACCTACAGCCTCTAATTCTGCTGTCTGTGTTTTTGTGCCAGGTCTTGGGTAATGCCTGGTGTATATTGCTGTAGCAAATCAGCAACATGCAGGTGACGTGCCTGATGGTAAAAGTATGTGCTGTGCTAGAGTGCCATATTATACTTAGCATAACTTGGTGCTTCAGGCTCTCTGTACCACATTGAGTGTTCAGCCATACACACAGTCCTCAACAAGTTTAGGGAGGTTGTGTCTGCTTTGTTATTCATCCTGATGTTAGCATAAGAACTGCACAGTGTATTTCTAATTCTGACTACAACCATTTACTCTGCTGAGTGTGAGTCTCTCTGAATCTTGGCCAGCGCCTGAAAGACAGCACGTATTGTTAGACAGCAAACCTAATAGGTATTGTAATATCCATTCCACCTTTGCTTTGTGAACATTTGTCTTCACAGTAGGTGTATACACCATGTTTAAATTTCTCTGTTTTGTTTGAACCTTTTACTATATCTCTTGAGAGACCATTACATATGTGCTGATATGTTGAATTATCAGCCAGAGAGTCCTGATTCAGAACAAATATCACACCAAGGCAAATGCTGTCCAACACTGAACTCAACTTGTAAAAGACAAAAAATTGTTTTTTTTATATGTTAGGAAGTCAGGCAAAAGTCTATCATACCTCATATAGACTACTTCCCATTAATTAACAGACTGAGACAACTGTTCACTCAACAGAAAATAATGTTCTCAGTGGTAGACGTTGCAAAGGAAACTAACAGCAGTAGTCAGATGATTTCAACTGAAAACACTCACCAGAACATAAACTCTTTAAAATCTGATACACTGCCGTATGTGAGACTATCCTTGATGATATTGATTCTATTATCCACATTATTTATACATGTTGTACAATTACAGCACTATCATTGCTGGTTACACGTCATATAAAAATGCATTTCCCACATTTGTATTCATATAGGTGTATTATATGTATTATTACTGACTTGTGTTTAGTAATAATTCCTGAAGAATGTATTACTGTATTGGATTTATTTAAACAGAAAAAAGCGGATATACCTGTGATATTGTTCAAATGGGTGATTAAAAACTCTTTTTTTTCTGCTAAAGTAACCGTAAAGTCACATGAAGTGAAATTGGATTATGCAAACATTAGATACATTGGTAAAGGATGTAGTTAATGTTCATTCACATTGCTGTACTCGCCAAATTTAGATATATTTTTATTTATATTTAGATCTGTTATTCTTGATAACCAGTTAATGTTTTATGTCTGTGTTAGATTAGCTGATACGTAAATGACTTTTTCAGAGACCTGCATCAATGGTGTAGGCAGGAGTTTTGGAATTGTTCACCAAGTTTCAGAATATATCCTACCAGATAGTCTGAAAAAGTAACAAAAGTTTATAACTTAATAAAATAACGCTGGGGAATGTGTACAAAAGTGTTTTAATTTTAATCAACACATATTACTGCACAAAGTAAATGTTTTTAAAATGTGGGAGCTGTGTTATACATGACATATCACTGGCTACATGATTAGAATGTATTCAGAGGGTACTGGAATCAAACTTGTGTCTTCTGGAAGTATAATACAGTCACTGTCTGTGGAACAGAAGTGTGCTTTCCAAGCTACACCACCAAGTGCTTATTTTGTAGCTTCAAAGCACATTACCTTAATACAGGCATGGTTTATATTTTATTTGAGATGCATTTGTTTTGGTAAGCATTTGACAGCTACTCGGTAAAAAGGCTGGGGATTAAACAGGCCACAGATATGTGGGGAACCCTTTTAATCAATTTTATGAGGTACTTTGTTGCTCCTTTCTACTTAGTAATCTTCTGTACATCAAACCTGATACTACGCTAAATGTAATTACAGTTTGTAAAACAGTTGTCTTTGCTGGCTGCAGTGTCCTGCCATCTATAGTGACTTATATGACAGTAATTGGTTTATATGGCTCTATAGTGCAGAGGGATGGAACACAGACTGTCCCTCAGGAGACCCAACTGTGGGTACTTGGCCTTGTTACTGGAGGACCCAGCTTGGGTAAGATAGAAAGATATAAGCAGCTAGTGTGATCTCTGCTTCCTGGGGTGGGGGACCTTTTCTTAAGCCACTCTGTAGTGGTGGCAGGAGGGTGATTTTCTTTTCCAAGATGTGCACCAGTAGAGGACTGTGGTGGGATGCACATAGAACATTACCACATGCTACCTTTCTGAGAATGAAGCAGTTCTCCCACATCCAAGTTCACATTTCCTAACATTAAATAAAAAAAGTACTTCCTGATTTAGTATATAATGTCCCACTCTGCACAAAGAATGTATGGGCCATCGAGGGAGGAATGAGGAATGATAGGTTATGGTGTTAAACAGACACTTTAAACCAGATGTTTCCACCCTCAGTGGCACATGTGTTATGAAACTGGCAAACAAGTTTTATTTGTAGGTAATATGCATTATAGATAGGTGATATACTGCAGAAATCTGCAACATCCAATAAAGAAGCAAATTGCAGTTTCTACCCCCAGTCCCACCCTATCCCATATATACATATTTGCATTTATACTTTTTCACACATACATGTAAAACATTGTGATTTACCATTTATTGTAACCTTAAATGAAAATATATGTTCTCATAAATTTCAAAGTGGTTTTGTATTCTAAGGTATCAGATCTTCATGCTACTTGCTTTATGTACCAGAGTTGTTGTTGTTGTATCTTTCGGCTTTTCCCGGTTAGGGGTCGCCACAGCGGAACTCCGGTCCGCTAATGATTGGCAGTAGATTTTTACGTACTGAGTTGCCAGCTCTGATGCACAACCTTCAACGAAGGAATGCCCATTCACTCATGTCTCCACACAGAAGACACTTTAGCTGAGAATCGAACAGGACAACGTCATACTGTGAGGCGACAATGCTACCGCAGCACCACCACCGCAGTGTTAGTATAATCTAGTGGATGTATTAATGCTCTCTTATCGATATACATCCTGTTTGCCTAGTTTTAGTTTTGTCAGCCTTCAATTCTATACAACGTAACACTAATTTATTTATTTTCATTTCAGAACTGGGTAGGTATATGGGTCCTAAAGCCAAGGAGGCAAGATATTATATATATAGTAATAGGAGATTATAATGTGCAGTTGGTGCTTTGTAAAAGGAAACACACAGTATAAGCACGCAGAATAGATACATGCTTGCAGTAATACCCTATAAATATATAACACTGAGCACTTCATCAAATCATGTCATGGCTACTAGGTTTCTCTAATTAAGAAACAAACAAGTAAATAATGTCTTGTGTAGCTGTCATTTCATTTACAAAACAAAACCTTTATTCATTAAGTGGGTGGGTGGCTTTGAATAGACACAAACGTCTCTTTTTAAGAATGGTACCGCAGTAATTAAGTGACTTGTTCAGTCACACATTATATGTTAGTGTGATGCTTTCGGCAGTACTGTATTTGGGAATTAAAACTTCTGTTTTTTAATTTGTAGCACCAAATTATTGAACTATGTTAAGGTCACTACTTATGAACTATGAGCAATATTACTGGACATGCCTATGTTAGTTCTTTAGCCATAACGTATAAAATGATGCCACAAATGCAAAGGGCTAATAAACCGAAACACAAAAAGAAGTATAATTAGCTGTTGAGTTCCTGGCACTGCAGATTTTCATGTTATGAAACAGAAAAAGAAGCTGTTATGTCAGATAGCATCGCAAGCAACATATGTATAATATGTAATAACTCCTCTTTATGTCTGTTTTTAAGGATCGACTCTTTTTTGTAATGGAGTTTGTAAATGGTGGTGATCTGATGTTCCATATACAAAAATCTCGGAGGTTTGATGAGACACGTGCTCGTTTTTACACCGCTGAAATTACATCAGCGCTTATGTTTCTTCATGGGAAGAGTATAGTTTACAGGTGAGTTTTGTAGGATTCCTTGCTGCAGTGCCAAATAAGTAGGCTTAGTCTTTCTTTTTTAATTCTGTCTTGTTGTAATGCTGTCCTGCGGCTTGAAGGTAAGCAGGAATCTAGTATGAATTAACAAATCTATCTTCAGTAGAAGGCATAACAGGTTGTTCCCTGCAGGCAGCCATTTTGATGTCTGTCATAATACTGAAAAATGTGATGCATATAAAGATAAGTAACATAATTACTGATTGGCTGCAAAAGAAAAAAAATGTTATGAAAAAGACATTACTGTTTCTGAAAACTGCTCAGTGTTCATAGCTTTGCTTTTCTCCTGATGAATATAAACTTGTTGCTCTGTTACAAATCATGTAAATTAAACAGTGCTGTTTTGTGATGGTGTAAAGCCTTAAAGATGTCATTTATTTTTAATAAGCGCTTTTTTTGAAGTTATATTCCTACCGTTCCTGTATATTTCCATATTGTTTGCTTTCATTCTTAGACTGGGAGCTGACAAAGCCCCAGGATTAAATGATGCTGTCCCTTTAAAACCAGCTCTAGCAAAAAGGAGGGTAAATTATTGCTATTTATTGGGTGTGTTGTACTATATTAGATACTATGTTTTTACTAGTGTTTTATCATCTGATGAAGGGATTTACCCAAAAGTGTTTATGATACTGCTTTTATTGTTTTAATAAAGTGAAGTTGCTTCATATACAGCGTGGTAGTACTTGCCTTACTTTTGGATTTATTATTTGGATTTTTTGGCAGTACTTTTATTGGAAGGAGTCATTTAGTTTTTGTTCTTTACAAGAATTAACAAACACAATGAATAATATCATTTGTTTCCTTTTAATTTGTGTATCACAACCAAAATTGGTCTAATCATCACATGTATGCAAAGTTTAATGGATGTCCTTGTAAATACTTTAGTTATTTTATTTTGTAAAGTTATTATACATTGTTATTTGGATTGTATATGTTATAATCTCTGTAACTATATATTTATGTCAAATCTATGTGATTAATATATGAACTTCTTTTATTAAAATCAACAAAATTGCTTTAAAAAAAGTATATACTGCAATGTGTGACTCATGTTTTCCAAGAAATGAGGCTGATTAAGGAATTCATGGAGAGTATTCTTTTTTATTATTATTCTTATTGCTGATAGTTATCTGTTTTTTTTTTTTCATGCTGAATTTTACCCAAATTCAAGGTGTAGCGATACGGGTTAGATGTGTCCTCTTATAGTCTAATATGGTTGTGTACATAATGGGAGAAAAAAATGCTTTTATCCCTCATTATAAGTTTTTGTGGCTTTACTACACCAGATTTTTGGAAAATGCATGTATTTGTTGAAAACAGAGTGATATTCAGAAAGGGAAACTAATAATCAAAAAACAGTGAATGTTGTAAATACAGGGTCATAAAACATTGGACTCCAAATATAAAATGCACCCTTCCTTAATAAAAAGAAAAACATAAAAAACATTATGGGTTTTATCCCTAAAACATGGGACTTCATCAGAGTATCAAGTAACATATAAACACATCCTTGTATAAAAAAGTCAGTCGTGATCAGATTAATTAATGTCAATCAAATCCCAACTTAATTTAAAGCAACAGCTTTAAAATTCCAAAAGTACCTTAGGCAGTTTATACATATATATAACAGATATAATAAGAGGTGTAAATAATAAAATATATTATAAATATATAATAAATAGCTATAATTAAGCGAGTCTGTATTTTTGTATTGAACTACATTCATATAAACCTCATTAGAATTGATTTATTGTTTTGAATTTATAAAAGTATTATATAATTTGATGTTTTTACCAAAAAGACCAAGAATATGATGATTGATTCATTATATATTTTTTATCAAATTATGAAAGTTACACCACTTCCTGTTACTTAGTATTTAAATGAGGGATAGGAAACTGTCTATTATTTCTGATGAAGTTCACGTCATTAAAGTGGATGAAAGCGCTAAAGTTCATTTGCCTTGGAGTGGTTTTTCGGACTGGTTTCTGTGGTTTTTTGTTCCAGTGTTTCATTTGTGTTTTAAAAGTTTTTTCCGTTCGTCTCATTCTTTGGTACGGAATCCAGTTCATGGCCACTGAGGTTTCTTCGCAAGACGTCCTGCTAAATCTATCTACCTATTCTATCCAGGATAGAGGGGATGATATATTGAAGACATCTGATTTTCAACAAAGACTATCTGTTACTATCACGAAGATAGTCAAAAACTGTCTGCAAGGACAGTTACAATCTTTAAAAGAACAAAAGGGTGAGGGCACTTTAAATTTTCAAACTTTTGAAGAGCCACGCCCTCTGCACGTCACGAACGCTAACAGTGGTGTTGATCCTGAGAACCGAAATGGTAAAGGAGGTGAGCGACAGAATTTGGCAGAGAATAACGTGTGGAATTATGTTTGTAAATTCAAAGAAAATCCATTTTCTAGGGTGGTGGATGTTTCTGCAAACGAGACTGTAAGTAAACAACTAAATGACATTAATTCATGCAAAAAACGTATTTTCGAAATGGAGCGATTAGTGTTCAAACACGTTACTTTGGTTTTGGAAGTACAATATTTGGGAGAGTGCATTAAGCGTAAAGTTGTGCCACAGGGTTTAAGGATGGCCAAGTTCCCTAATTGTGTTTCACCTGGGGACGAATTGTGTAACACCTTGATTGAACTTTACAATGAAACTGGATTGGCTATGATGCGTGTGTTGGTGGCACATTATGAGAAAGAGACAGTTAAGGTTAGAGACAGTATTAAGTCGTTGGATGAAAGCATTAAAAATCATAGTTGCTTCAATGATTTATTGACATTATATAATGGCGTCGAAGCAAAGGCTGACAGACACAGAGCGACTATCATTGCTAGGAAGCAAAACAAACTAAAAAGAGACATTTATGCATACAAGCTTAATCAAGCTTATATTTGCAGTATAGATGATGACAAGTTTTCAAAACAGGTCCCTAACAGCACTAATTTGCACGTAAATATGGTAGGTAAAGTAACAAGTTTTAGTGAAGGGATGAATACCATCAATAAGGACATTTCCCAAAGGTCAAATCAGATTGAAATGACAATGTCCAACAAAGAACTGTCCCACAATGAAGATGATAATTCAAATATAGCAGTTGAAGCTGGGACAAGCTTTGCTGAAGTGGTAAGCACTTCAAATGGACAGAGTTCTGGTTCTTTTCTAAAACAGGGGACTTTCAAGAAATGGACTACCAAATGGTACAATTCAACACAGCAGAAGGGGAAAACAAAGGGGAAGAACAAACGGAGGTGGTAAATCCACTTCCAAGTGATAAAAATTTTAACATTGATATTGTGAATTTAAGCAATGTGTCTCTTTCTGCAGCAACAAGTAATGTGTTAAAAAAAGGGTTCTCCTTCATTCCTACATTTGGAGTGAATTTGGGGAAACTGATGGTAGATTTTAGGCTTTATTTGCATAAACTCAATCTCAAATATATTATGAAAGAAGTAAATGACATATGGCAACAGACATTTTCAACACCTAGTAAACCAAGTGTTTTTAATCCACCTTTGGTCAACACTTTGCAGGTTTTTCAGAACATTTGTGAGAAGGAGTTTAGGGAAATCAAATGTCACAATGTAAAATACAATTTAACTAACGACGAATGGCTTGCATTAAAAAATCTTACTAGTAATTCTAACATTAAAACTATGAAAGCAGACAAAGGGGGAAAAGTAGTAATTATGAATACAAGTGATTATGAAAAATCGCTAAATTTACTACTGGAAGATGCCAACACATACAAGAAGGTCTATCTAGACTTCATAAGGTGTAGTTTCAGGAGAGTGGACACTTTGCTTTTTGATGTGCTTTGCCAAGGTGAGATAGACAATAGGGATTATGATTTTTTATTGGTGGAGTATCCCAAAATGGCTACTTTTTTTGGCATTCCAAAAATTCAGAACAATGGAAGGAATCCACCTTTTAGACCTATTGTTTCTGCCAAACAATCTAAGACTGAAAACATTTCTATATGGTTAGACAGTGTACTAAATCCAATAGTACAGAGGTCTGAACATTACTTAAGGGACTCTTGGCATTTACTGGAGATCCTGAGTAATTATAGAATATCAGACAAGAATATATTCATTGGCACACTTGATGTGAGGAGTTTATACACCTCTATTAGTCAAGATGAGGGATTAGACTTTATGAGAGAATATCTTACATCTAGCACTGATTTCCCTGCTGTGAAAGTAAACACTATCTGTACATTAATGGAATTGGTACTTGATAACAATTTTTTCAGTTTCAACAAATTCTTGTATAAACAACTGTCAGGTGTGGCCATGGGGGCAAGAGTTGCGCCAGCCTTTGCCAATATAGTGATGGCAAATTGGGAACAGAAGTTCCTTAAGGTACACCCTAGCTACAGTAAAGTGGAACTTTACACCAGATACATAGATGATTTGTTTTTTCTGTGGTCTGGGGAATATTTAGAATTAGTAGACTTTGTCAATGACCTCAATAATACAACAGATTTTCTGTTTTTCAAAATAAGTGGATTTGGCGTTAAATATAGATCAAACTACTGGACAATTTATTAGTAACATATATAGGAAGTCTTGTTTTGCAAATCAATACCTACACAAGGACAGTTTGCACCCAGCACATATGAAAAAAGGTGTAATTAAGGGGCAAATGATTAGATTGAGTAGGTTAACATCTAAGGATAGTACTTTTTTGAATGAGTTGATGGTTCTTAGACAGCTGTTTATGCAGAGAGGCTACGACGAAAAATGGTTAGTGACAATAGAAAAAGAGGTTTCCACGCTGAGAAATGGTGTAGCAAAGCCTATTCTCACTTCTAGAGACACACTGGTTGTTCCTCCAGTCTGTGTTTCAAACAGTAGCAATCAAAACACACAGGAATTCTACACTTCTTTTCCTTTACCAATAGTTAATGAAATCTGGTGTATTAAGGAGGTGATAGAAAGAAATTGGAGAATTATTCTTGGCAACAAAGATTTAACTACACTGTTAGGTTTAAAACCAAGGTTTACATATAAGAAGGTCACCAACATCAAACAGATGTTGGAGTCATCTAAAACAACACAGAAGGACAACATGAGGAAGGTTTGCACTAAAAAAGGGACATTTGCATGTAAGAACTGCAAACAATGCAGATTCATCAGTAACTCATCATTTATCACAATGGAACATTTGGGTCAGACTTTCTGGGCTAACAAATATTTCAATTGTCATAGTGAGAATGTGGTGTATATTGCTACTTGTTGTACATGCAAAAATTATTACATTGGTAAAACTAAAAGAATCTTAAAACGTAGAATATATGAACATGTGTTGGCTATAAAGAAAAAAGACAGAAACAATTCATTAGCTAGACATGCACTTTCTTGTACAGATTTCAAGAAGTTTGAATTTTTTGTTTTGGATTACATAGACAAGGGAACATTTATAGGGGATACAAACAACAAATTAGAGCAGAAGGAAGCTTTATGGCAGCTTCTGTTTGGAGCTGACACTTTCCCTGGTCTAAATGAAGTGATTAACATAAAGTGTTTTTTAGTCTATAGATAACTATTTATAGTTATTATACATGTTTCAATATTTAATTCATTATACAATATATTATGTATTTTTTTATATATACATGAATTTTTTGATATACATTTCATTAGAATTGATTTATTGTTTTGAATTTATAAAAGTATTATATAACTTGATGTTTTTACCAAAAAGACCAAGAATATGATGATTGATTCATTATATAATTTTTATCAAATTATGAAAGTTACATCACTTCCTGTTACTAAGTATTTAAATGAGGGATAGGAAACTGTCTATTATTTCTGATGAAGTTCACGTCATTAAAGTGGATGAAAGCGCTAAAGTTCATTTGCCTTGGAGTGGTTTTTCGGACTGGTTTCTGTGGTTTTTTTATCCCTCATTATAAGTTTTTGTGGCTTTACTACACCAGATTTTTGGAAAATGCATGTATTTGTTGAAAACAGAGTGATATTCAGAAAGGGAAACTAATAATCAAAAAACAGTGAATGTTGTAAATACAGGGTCATAAAACATTGGACTCCAAATATAAAATGCACCCTTCCTTAATAAAAAGAAAAACATAAAAAACATTAAGGGTTTTATCCCTAAAACATGGGACTTCATCAGAGTATCAAGTAACATATAAACACATCCTTGTATAAAAAAGTCAGTCGTGATCAGATTAATGTCAATCAAATCCCAACTTAATTTAAAGCAACAGCTTTAAAATTCCAAAAGTACCTTAGGCAGTTTATACATATATATAACAGATATAATAAGAGGTGTAAATAATAAAATATATTATAAATATATAATAAATAGCTATAATTAAGTGAGTCTGTATTTAAGCACAGGTTGTATTGAACTATATTCATATAAACCTGGGGGTGGGGGGTCAGTATCATTAAGTTTCAACTACCATAACATTTCTCTATATTACAATTTTGTTGCCCAGTCTCCACCACAAGGATTAAGGTCCACTTGTTCCAAAATTGCAAACCCAAATTTACTGCAGTAATCATTTGATGATATTTTTTTTTAGCTAGGGCATTGTTAATGTTCTTCTTCCTGATATCATATAAATGTTTGTATATTCTTTTGCGCAATCAACTTTCAGTTTTACTTATGTAGAAACCAGAACACCCTAGGCATTTAGCAGTGTTCACCAACCCTTTAACACAATTTTCTCAGTGCAGCTTTAGTGTGGATCTCAATACATTGTCTAGTGCAAAGGAGTCCCCTTCTGTAATGCAACTATATTGACTACAATGTCCACACCAGGTCATGCCACTCTTGACTGGAAAACTGGTATAATCAAAAGTCCTAATGTGGGGGGAATTCAAAAATATTTTTAAAATTACTTGCTGTCTTATAAATAAAATGTGACTCTTCTAGCAATTTAAAAATTGTAGGGTTAGCTCTAAAAACATTCCAGTTCTAATTTCTCTTGTACCTGTATTAAACTGAACCACTGTGGCACACTCAAAATACCTTTCAGGGATGGCCTCTTTAGTTTTGTTATCAGAAGCAATTTTAAGGCCAACTCCTAAAAGGGATTTGTGTTCTGTACCCCACCCTTTCTTAACCTCATTAAGAATATCCCTTACTAATTTTTCAGGGTAACCTCTAACCATAAACATAATAAAATATTTTCTAATTCAACAGCTACATCTTCTGACTCAGAAGTCATTCTGGCTGCTCTAACGTATTGTACTTCAAATAAATTTATTTTTTGAAAAAAAGGGTGAGAACTCAAAAAGTATAAATAACAATTACTATAAGTTGTTTTTCTATAAATCTGTGACTTAAAACCACTCTGGGTGTCCAGGTAGTTCATGCTTCTGTTACTGATATGTGAAGTAAAACTTAAAACTTTAGTAGTCCCATTTAAGTAATCTAAAAAAAAGCATTCAACCTGGGTATCGGAACCTTCCCAAAGAATAAACATATTGTCCAAAAAGCATAAGTATAATCTTATATTCTGAAAAAAAGCCACAATAAAAAAAATGTGCCTTTCTGAAGCCACCATAACTAAATTAGCATAAGCAAAAGCTGCACCCATCACTTCCCCATAGTCTTTTTAAATACTTCACCTTCAAAGTATACATAATTGTTCTCTAACACGAGGGAAATCAAGTCAAAATTAAATTAATCTTATCATCTGATAAAAACTCATAGTCAGTTAATCTTTCATGGAATATTTGCAAACCTTCCTATGGGAGTGAGGAAAAATGTCCACAACATCAACAGTGACAAATTTAATCTCACTACTCCATAAATGTGGTTTTAGCCTATCTGGAAAGTCATACGAATCTTTTAGTAAATGCGGTGTCAGATTATAGATGGGTTTGAACCATCTGTCAATAAAAGTAGCAATTGGATACGTTTTGGAAACCTGGGCTGCCACAACATGTCTGAATGGGGATCTAGGATGTTTTTGTGAACTTTCAAAATGCCAAAATTGGATGGAATAATGAGTTTAGAGGTCTTTAAAATTTAAACAATTTCCATATGTAATTTACTGTTCAAAACTTGATCTTCCAGCCTCAGATCTCTGTGGTCGTAAGCAATATTAATATAATTCTTAGCAACAGAAATCTATGTATCAGTATTGTACAGAATATTGAGCACAGTACTGGAGTAATTGCGAGAATCAAACAAAACCATACCTCCCCCTTTATCAGGTTTCATGATCCTTAACAAATCATCACGAAGGAGCTCATACAAAACATTTCTTTCTTGTTTAGTAAGATTGTAATAATGATGTTTTGTATTTGAATGCATCTCTAAAGGATACATTTAATTACTCACAACTTTTTCAAAAATATTAATCAAAGGATGCATGGGTGGATTAAAAGTACTTCTCTTCTTAATTGAAAAATCCATTTTAACAAAAGTGTTATTGGAGCACGCCTTGTTAACAGTAAAAAAATACTTCTAAATTAAATTTCCTTGTTAACAATTTGAGTTACACCAAGGAATCAACTAAATCCATATTGCTTGTTGGAACAAATTTAAAGCCTTTCTGAAACAGAAGGAAATGCTTCTTAGTAATAGTGTGGTTAGTGTAGTTAAAAATGTCATTACCATTATCTGAAAGCATAACTCCCTCATCCTGTTGAAGGGGATGCATTACCTCTTTTTGCTGCCTGACCTCTTGATGAATTGCCAGGCTAGGAGGTGATGGTGTTGATTGTATGCAATGGCTCATATAACCACTGTCTGCAAGAAACAGAACTGATTCATCCTGTTCAAAGCAAGTCAGTATATCTTTTTCCTGCCTGACCTCCTGGTGGGATGCCAAGATTGGGGGTGAGAGTGCTGAGAGTGCTGATTGCCTGTCTTGGATCCTGGACCTATTCTCTGCAACTCACTAGGCATTCTGACCTGTTTAATGTGGGAAAATCCAGAAAGTTGTCTAAATTATAAGAGATACCAGCCTGTGATCCCTCCCTAACGTCATCTGTCCTATCCGGAACCTCATCAGCAAAATTCCCTCTCTCCAAAGCCTTATTTTGGGTATTCCTTTCAAAGCAAAACAAACCAACCTTTATGGGATAAGCTTTGTTATTTTTGTATTATGCACAATCTCTTATATTTTTTCTTTTGTTGCCTTTAGAAATTCACACTACAGTTTTTATCGACATCATATAGGGCATTGTTGTAAAAATTCCTGTATTGATGAAAAATCAAATCTTGTTTATGTCAATATTAAGCTTCTCAATTTCCTCTAATAAAGTAGAAATGTTAAACTCATACTAATAAGCTCATTATTAATTATTAGGGTCTATATTACCATATCGAATGGTAACAATGTTGAACGCTCATATGAGCGAAAACGCACAAGAACAAACTTGTTTTTTGGGGGTCACAGTTCAGTGAGGATTGGAATGTTTGCCCTTTCCTCACTATAGTGCGACCTCGGAGTTGGAATATATATGTAGTGGGGTGCACAACCCCCCACAATAGCAAGTTCGTTCTTGTGCATTTTCACTCATGTGAGCATTCGACATTGTTACCGTTTGATATGGTAATATAGACCCAATTATTAATAATTGTACTCGTAAGCTCCATTAATCTGAAGCCATGCCTATCAAACAAATTAATAAAATCCATATATAATGCATTGTCATTTCTAACCCCAAAAGGGAATTTAAATATCTGTAAACCTTGTGATAGAACTGAAATGTTAACACACTGCCTTAAATATACTTTGTCCATTTGCAGACTTTTAACTTTCAAAAGATATTTTCAAAAAGATGTATCAGATCTTTCAATGTTGAAATATGCAATTTATTCATGTCCATATTTCTGTGCTGAACGGGAACATCAGAAAACTGAAAATTTCGGTCTAATACAGTTTTAAAATCAAGTGTCCTATTGCTCTCAAATGAAGTGTTTGTAACCCCAAAGGGCAAAGAAGAAAGCTTATCGCTATTCACATACCTTCATAAAAATTATTTCCTTCTCCGAAGGTGAATGTACACTAATGGATCCTGTTCCAACTGCAGCCGTAAACTGTTGATTGTTCTGACTGGATGACATACCTGTATGCAACATTTGCATAGATGTAACTCTTAGGGGTAGAGATAACCCTTCAAACAACTGGAAACACATTTCAATGACTTTGGTAAGATCTGCCCTCATCATGGAAAGCTGCGTTGTAGATTGAGCATATCCAAGTGCTCTTTAGAAGTGGGAGAAGATGAAAATGGGTCCAGTGAGTCCATGACTCTTGCAACAACCCTGTAAAGATGGAACCAAAACTAAAATAAAGTGCAGTGATGTTCACAAAAGGAAACTAGTAACCAAAAAACACAGAACGTTGTAAATTCAGGGTTATAAAACATGTTTTGGACTAATGAATTTCTTCCTGTTATAGGTGGAGAATGTGACTTGATGAGGGTATGGTTATTTAACGGTGTGATGTAGTTCAGAAGAAATCTTATATAATTAAAGACAAAAGCACTCAACTCATTAAGTATTGCATGTAGATTAATTGAGTTTTGGATATCGTGTCTTTATTTCCTCTGGGACTCTGGTTGTCTGGATATTGGCATAGTTTTGTGGTGATACCAAGTTTCTCGTGCATGCCCATGGAAGCTCACATTTCCACTAGAGAATCTAAATGTATGCATTATTGTTCTGCAAAACATAAATTGCTTTTTATTAACTGATATTAATGGAAATGACTGAAATGTTCTCACAGTGTATTTAAGACTATAAAGTGTGCTGCTATAAGTTATGCTTTCCTGTTGACTAAACATCACAGCAATCTCACAAAATGAACATATATTTGTTTTTAACTGGGACAGGTACATGAAAGTAAACAGTGTTTAGAGTTAGTCCTGGTTATGTTTCACCATGGCAAGGGAAGGAATGTCCATTATCTCTTTCTAGATTACTTTTGAAACTTTCCTCCCATTCAGTATTGCCTGTGTCCATGAGACATGGCCATTGGGTCCTTTGCCATCACCAGGTAATCCCATTTGTTCCATTGAAGCATGAAGGCCAGGTATCTCTGGACTAGGCTCGGTAGTATGGTGAGCGCTGAGCAGCAAAGTGCAGGCCAGCCACAGGTCCTGGTGAAACAACCTACCCTTGCCCATATAGTGATCCTTACAGTAAGTCCTTTTTGCCATTTATTGAGCTGTCTTCTTGACAGTTATGCGCATCACAAATAGTGTATTTCTGGCAAGCTTGCACCCATAGATGCAACACACAGTGCTCCCAGTAGGTGTCGCCAGTTAGTGGTCCAGAGCTGCCCCCCAAGGATGGCCAAGCCACCATTGGCCACTCACTGCCATTCTCATAGCCCAACCCTTCCAGCACCATTGTTTCTAATCAAACAGTTGTGGTCAGGGCTTCATTTCTCTGTACTATGGGGCTGGAGTACTTCTAAAACATTAAGCAAATGACTCATAATGATAGGTATAGCCATTTGTAGTGAAGGAAAGATGCCCTTATGTTTGACTATGCAAAGCTGTGCAACACTATTTGTGTCCATTTGAGGTAGGAAGCAGATTACAGTGTTATATTCAGGTAAAGTTACTAACCAATGTTTTTATGATTCAAATAAAAAAACTTGTTCACAGTGGGGTTTCACCTAGTTTGGAATTTCTTGGAATATGTTGTAGAGTGTGAGTGAATTGTGAATAGACTTTATCTGTGAGAATGGTCAGATTGATTTACATTTATGTTTGTGCTGTAGATAGGATCTCTGAATCCAATGGCTAGGTCAGTATGAGTGAATTAATTAAGGGTTAGTAAGTTGGTAAGAGTGCTTGTTTTTTGTTTTAGACTAGAAAATCACATGATACTGCAGAATGCACTCAGCACTCTTGTACTCGGCTCTGATCACTAACGCACACATGTATATCAAAATACTGAGCGCATGTACAAACTCATTTTTTTCTTGCCAAAAGTAGGAAATGCACTTAACCATCATGTAGCTGCATGAGTGAAGTATTTTTTGTTATGGCATTTTTTATTAATAAAGTTCTACTGCCACTGACAATAAATGAAACTAGAAGCAGGTTGAGTTTCTTTTTGTGCATAATAACCCAGAGTGGATAGAATTATGTTACTGTCAAAATTACTGATGTCTTAAAAATATTTTATGAGAAATAAATGTAAATCTGCTTGTTTTAAAACCTAGATTTTTTTATTTTCTAGATGAAATTCAGTTTTATTCTTGTAATTAACATTTTCATGCAGATTTAAACACTCATGTAATGTACATCTGTATTGAAGTATTTCCATAACATTGTGATAATCTGATGAAGTAAATGTGCTACAGTTTTGTGTTTAGAATAACATTTCAGAAACTTTGTGTAGAGTATAAACATCATTGTTATTATTACATACCTTGTTTTGGCTTTGTGAATTTTAGTTAATATCCAGTATGGTTTACTTCAGGAGGCTACATGCACTGATAATGACACATAAATCTTATCTTTTGCCTTTAAAGTAAATATATTAAACATCAGTTGATCAGGACTTGCATCATTTATAAAGACAGGTATGATTTTTTTTTTCATTTCATATCAGTATGTCATGTTACCTGTGCTATCTGTGGGGTGCACTAGCTTAACTCCCTGACTTAGTTGCAGGTAAATCAGGAATGAAGAGAGGATCCACGTGCTGCAACAGACAGCTTTGGGGGCGGGGGAGTGAGCAGCAGAGGTTGGCTAGTGCTGCAACAGACAGCTTTGGGGGCGGGGGGAGTGAGCAGCAGAGGTTGGCTAGTGCTGCAACAGACAGCTTTGGGGGCGGGGGGAGTGAGCAGCAGAGGTTGGCTAGTGCTGCAACAGACAGCTTTGGGAGCGGGGGGAGTGAGCAGTAGAGGTTCACTAATCTATCCTATTGGGAAATTTGCTTTGGGAAGTCAGTGCTAAGCATCAGCTGTCGGTTGACAGGATAGAATTTCCAGCAGCTTACTGACAGGACTGCATGCTTGTCCCATCATGCATAATTGAGCTGGTTATGCTAAGCACATCTGGGGCATCTGTATTGTAGGCCCTGCTATGGCCAACTGCATGTTTTCTGGCTGCAATCAGACTGGAATTAAGACACAGACTCAGCATCATCCCACCAGATGACAGCCCACTGGATGTTGTCTCTCACCATCACTATGGATGAATGTCTCTTTGGACAGGGGGCAAAGGTCCATTTGGTTGGTAGGGGTGGATGGAAAAAGATATAGAATAAAAATTGATGTGACACAGTTTTAAATTTTCTGTAAAAGTAGCTGAAAAAAATGTATTTGAAACTGACTTTGATTGTAATTATTAAGAAAAATCTGTGAAATGCCAAAACCATTAAAAGTGCAGGTTCCATGCCATGAGAGTATTACCTATGCAGTATCTCCAACTAAACATTCATTACAAAGACATTGCTGTTCAAGTTAAAATACAGTTAGTTGTGAATGGACATTCAGTATTTTTCTTCAAAGGACATTTTTAGAGAATCTCAGTTTCACATTGGTGAAGTAGTTGCAAAATTTTACAACATACTGCTTAAGCATTACATTCCATGTGTACATATTTGGTAGATTTCTATATGTATAATTTTAATCATCTCTCAGATTTGCACACACATCATACTTGCTTTTCCTGGTACAACACTCAAACAATACAAGTAAATATATCTTCCAGAGTCTTCATCAATACTGAATTACATTGAATATTCTTGGTGTTCTTACCAAACAAGCAAGCTGCTTTTATTTATTTAATTTAATTTAGATTGTTCTTTTCACAATTTTAGTATGTTACATTAAAATATGATTTTGTGTAAGCATGTATGTGTGTGTGTGTGTGTGTGTGTGTCTGTGCTGTGTGTCTTGTACTTTTTTCAGAATCAGCAGATTAAGTAAATGACTCCGGTACAGATCTTCTTTTCAGTAACTCATTAAACACCTGGCGTAAAATTGGAATATTTATATCACTCAAACTGGATGTAAAACCCCCAGAAATAATGGGTGTTCCCATAGATGTGCTTTGTTAACTTTTTTCATTGAGGTAAATATCATATTCACTGAAAAAATGGGCATTCCCCTAGTACAGATGGCAACTGTAGCTTTTCTGCTAATTCTTTTAGTCTAATAGTGAATGTGGACACATCTGTAATATTTTGAAAGGGGGACAGAGGGTGGTGATGGGTCTATCGTTTGAAAACTCTGTTGAGTTTCTAGCTTTGTTTAGGGGAGGATGTTGGATTGTTTACCTAGGTTTGGGATATGTAATTCTTGAACTGACCTGTAAGTAGGAATGGATATCAGGTAAGCTAATAAGATAATACTATGGCCACTGTTCTGTGGTATTCAGCAGTAAGAGAGTCAGCTGAAAGGCTGAAAAGCATTAATTTTGATTGAGTATTGCCTGATAGTTGCCATAGAGATAGCTTTAAGTGAGATGGTGCTTGCTTAGTTGGGGAGATGAGAGAGGCTGGTGGGTTTCAGGCGCCTGGGCAGCAAGACATTTCCCTGTGGTACATTTGACTGGGGACACATGGCTGAAATGACAGTCAGCTGCAGAGAAATATGGCTGTTTGCAAATTCCCTGTGGGCAAAGAGAAGCACACACTGCCATGCTCACAGCTTTAATAACCAAATGCATGGCGGCAGAAGTAATGAGTATTGTGTTCAGTGTACAGTACATACTTATGTAACTACAACATATAGAAGTGTGCTACAGCATGGAGGAAATCATGCAGGCTACTGTAGTCATATTTTTAATCCAGTATGGGTTTTAGGTAATGTTCCCTATACTCTGTGAAGGGGGTAGTGGTCCACACACTCCAATTATAAAGGCACTGCCCATTGTGTACTGCATTTTTACTGCTACTGACATGCCCTCTGGCCAGCCTGCTGCTGATGCCTGCCATACTGCCTGCTGTCTCATGTTCCCTTGGGGACCATGGACATTGTTTTCCCCCTGTGCATTTGGTTCTTAAAGTTGAGGGCATGGCAACATATTCTTCTCTTTGCTCACAGGGAATTTGCAAACAGCCACATTCCTCTGCAGCTGAATGTCACTTCAGCCATGTGTCCTCAGTCAAATGTACCACAGGGAAATGTCTCACCACCTAGGCACCTGAACCCAGGATGGTGACTGCAGGTGTGACCTTTTGTTTAATTAGGGATGTTGCAGAGATTATGCAGTGTGAGTTAGGCTGATAAGCTATGGTTGTGTTTGTTTATGCACGTAGTGGGCTTGGCTGTAATATTATCTGGTATGAAAATCTTGTTTGTGGTGGCCTAGAAGACTTTAAGTGACTTGGCTGTTGTTTTCTTTGTTAATATAGTAATATTTTTGTCATGTTTAACGTGTATGTTTGTGATGTTGCACAGGTGTCAGTATGTTATAGTTTTGCTGAGCCCCATTTGTCTTGTTTTTTTATGAGTTGCTTTTTTTCTAATGTTAGCCATAGTGCAGGTATCTCTTTGTCCCTTTTTCCTCTTAGAGGGGCTTGTTGGTTGAGTAGGCTAAATAAAAAGGTGTACAATGTTTCAACTGTTGCCTCAAGTGGTAGATGTTTTAGAATGTCCCAGTGATGCTGCTTTTGAGTTGATATAAAGGTGTATATGCTTCTAATGTAATTGAAATGGTGACTACAATTTCTGGTGATATAAATGGGGCGGTGTTCATTTTGGTTGTCAAGAAGGGTATCTTCTTCTGTGACATTGTCAGGATCAGAGGTTAGTGTCCAATTAAGTGAGGAATCAGTGTCTGTAGTTGCTTATGGATAGTGGGAGTATTATTTCATTATGAGAACAAATAGCTTGATTTAAGGACTAGAAGAATGCTGGTTGTGTGTGGTCCATTTTAACTTAACATTACCTAATATGATGGTTTCTTGACATATTCATGACATCACCCAAGTCAGTATATTTTTGAGTCCTAAATGTTTGTCATCAGTGCTGGAGGAGTATTAAGGGCACATGGATTTTTTTTTTTATGTTGTCTACAATTTTATGAATGCATTTCATTATTCCATTCTAGCTGATTTTACCTTAATCATCGCATTGTAAGGTGTATAAGTTTGTTAACTATATGTACATCTTGATAAGTAAATTGTGCTGTGGAAAAATTTAAAAGCAAGTATATAGTAGTAGATTTTGTTCAAAGATTCACCAGTCTTCTTAGTTTCATAGGTTAGTACTAGGCTAGCTGTTCTTGTGGGGCATTTTAAGCCTAGCCAATTTACTTCAAAGGTGATAACCCAATCCTTTACATTGTGTCTGTGATGTAAACACCTTAACCATTATGCCAACCCCCAATGCATCCGAATCCCACAGCAGAAATATTGATAGCAAATGTAAGCATGCCTTAAGTGCATGCTGTGTTATATTCAGTATTTTCTGCCTTTTTATTCTTAGCATAATAAAAGGAAATAATCCAAACTGCCATTATCTGAGTCAGTGTAAAACCATACTCTCAAGTTTGCAGCTTTCTGTGCTATAAGTTTTTTCTTATATAATTCAGTGTAAGATGTGTTGTATTTATTTGTTTAGATAGTTCAAAGTTCCTTAGGACTTTATCTTCTTAGGCAGCAGTTAAGATTACCAAACAGGGATCATGTCATGCATGGAACACTGAAAGTAAAATCAGAAAAATCCAGAGTTCCAGAGTTGGTGTACTGTTCGTGTGGACATGAAGATGAATATAATTAGATGGGGAGACTCATGGAGGGCATGAGGGGGCTTTGCCCTATAGGAACAAATATGTTTGCTGCTTTTACTGTGATATTCCATGTGTCACACAATCCAAGGACTGCATTGCCATCATGCCATCAAGATAATACTTGGGGCTAGATTCAAAAAGATTTGCTTTCAGTGTAAGTAACTTACTGTGGTGTAAGGCCTATCTACAAAGCAGGCTTACACCAAAGTAAGTCACTTAAAGGATTATAGGTTTAAAGTACTAGGCTATAGCTGCCCTTGCGAGACATTTTAAGCCTAGTCAGTTTCTCTTTTTTTGCTAAAATAAACCTATCCTACTTGGTTAAGGCTTAGCCTAAACCATTCTGTGGTTGATAATTATATATTACCACTTATCAGAATAACTGGGATCATACCATAGATAATTTGAGGGGACCCCATGCAGAGGATTAAGCATTTAGGACCTGCCTCTGTCCATTAGTTTTTTTCTGAACTGCCTGCCAAGTTAATCAGAATTATTAACAAAGTTATTGGAGTAGAACAGCAATGGATATTGTTGAACTCCCAGTGTTGATTATTGGGTTCTAGTTTCATTAGATAAGCAACTACATGTATCAGCAAAAGTAAAATTTACAAGAGCAGGCATTTCATGAGCGTAGAGGTACTAGTGCTACTCTTTGAGTAACTCCAGGAATAATGGTGATGCAGAAGGACAGGTCAGCAATCTTCATCTAAGACCAAGGGGAGAGTTAACCACTGGGCTACATTGCTATAGAAGGTGTTATACCACTTCCTAAAAGGAGTGCGCAGTGAAAGCCATGATTAATTCAGCATTTATATTTGACAAGAACTACCTTTAGCTCATGTGACTCCTTTCTCTGCTGACTTCTATTGCAAAATAAGTTAGGATGTATCCAGAGAAAGGAGTCCTAATGTATATAAGTATACAGATTACAGTTTTACGTACTAAACACCTTTAATTAAATACCTTGGTTAATGTGATAAGCGGTGTTTGTAAAATGCTAAAAAGTACATAAAAACTTAACTTAATTGCAAAAGGCATGTGCTGCTCAGCATGTGACCTATAAATAAAATGGATAATAAATGTATGCTGTAAATAGAAAATAAAGGTTAACTGAACTAGATGTGGGTGTGGGTGCATATGTATGTATGTGTGTTTGTGTGTATCCTGTGAACGGTTGGCATCCCATTAACGACAAGTATCTATGCATGGTTCCCTTTATGAGCCAGTGAGCCAGTAGAGGTTCTGGCTAATCTGCAACCTTGTATTAAACTGGAGACTAAATTAATGTATAACCACATTTATATATATCTGTGTGTGTGTGTGTGTGTGTGTGTGTGTGTGTGTGTGTGTGTGTGTGTGTGTGTGTGTGTGTGTATATATATATATATATATATATATATATATATATTATATCGAAACTCATTTTCATGAAACCTTGAATACCTGAATGGCGAATTTTTCAAAGGGTAAGTAAACACCTGCCCAAACTTAAACAAAACACACACCATAGTAAATAAAATCCACCTAGGTGGGGGGATACACACCCCTTACTATATATACCAACTCCAGGATCGCACTACAGTGGAGAAAAGGGCCTGTTGGGCAAGTGTTTACTTACCCTGGGAAAAATTATCTGTTTGGGTTTTCAAGGTTTCGTGATTTTCATCTTGTGAAAATGAGTTTTGATTTTATGGGATTTCGAGCTTCAGAAGGGATATATATATATATATATATATATATATATATATATATATATATGTGTGTGTGTGTGTGTGTGTGTGTGTGTGTGTGTATATATATATATATATATATATATATATATATATATGTGTGTGTGTGTGTGTGATGTGAGGTATTGCCAGCTATGCCAAGAGATGTAAGGCAGTGGCTGTGTAACATTGTTTGCTGTAGCGTGGACTAGATTCAGGCCTGCTGAATCTAGCTTTGTTTGTATAACTTGAGCACTAATCCAGGCATTCTTCAAAGTATTCAATTGTATTTATTACTGCTTGGTAGTAACTTGATTAAAGTGTAGCTATCATTCTAAGTCTTTTGGATTAAGCACTTGGGCTTCAGACCAGTTGTTTTACATTAGGAAGGTTTGTGGCCTGCACTGTGGTGGCAGGACAGCTAGCTTACATCCTTCTAAGTTGGGAACTGCTGATTGAGGGCTCAGTGTCTGTTATTCTAAAAGTGTATTAGTTCTGGTTTAAGCACTTGGGCTTCAGGCCAGTTATTTTACATTAAGAAGGTTCGTGGTCTGCACTCTTGTGGGAGGAGAGGCTGGACTCTGCCCTTATGAGCTGGGAATTTCTGGTTAAAGGCTTATAGTGCCTGCATGTTTCAACTGTTTCTTACTGAAATTGGTACACCTTGTTTGCTGTAGCATAGACTAGATCCAGGCCTGCTGAATCTAGCTCTGTTTGTATGCTTCTTGTTTGTTTGCTTGTTATTTCCCTGAAACATTAATACCACCTAAAATGCGGCTTTTCAGCGCTTCTGTGGATCCCTAGTGATATCTGCATTGCTTACTGTACTCATTTCCTTGTTTCACTTAAAAGAAAGTTACTGTTTGTCATTTTTGCATTTAAGTTACCTGTAACACATTACATTTAAGTTACCTGGCACTTGCTCACTAAAGGCACTTGCTCACTAAAGCAATTATATAAGTCAGCACTAAAAAATTAAAAGCACTACACTCTCACAAAGTCCTCTTGAGTACCTTGTTCCCCATTGGCCCTTTTTTTTCAATTATAAAGGAATTCCCAGTACTATTCTAGCATGTCCAAAGGTCAGTTGTCAATCTTCTCTCCGGTCCAGCTGGTGAATCTGGGAATCTTGAGGCAATGTTACAACTGCCTCATGTACACAGACAACCCTCTCCTCCTCCCAACAAATTCCAACACATGTGAGACATGCATCCATATAGCCAAACTGGAGGCTAAGCTCTCTCAACTCATTACTGGCGTAACCAGTCAGGAGGAGAAGGAAACCACACTCAGTACAATTCCAGTCTCACATAGACCTACCACGACAGCAAACCAAACACATAAACACACAAAAACATACTCGGAGGCAATAAATAAAAATCTGCCTAAGCAGCAGAGACCTCCAAAGCAGACACCCAAGCAACCGCTACCCCAAAACAAAACACGTGTAACACATAGCTCACAAAGACAGTGTGCCGAACAGTCACAGCCCTTAAGGCTAAACAACACACCTGATACACTTGTAATAGGTGACTCTATCGTCAGGCACACTGATGTCCCGCTCACCAGGCTGAACAAGGAGAAGGTCACGGTGAGCTGCCTGTCGGGCGCTAGGATCCGCCACATAACACAAGCACTCAGGTCACTCAAAGGCAAGTACAAATATGACTCAGTCATTGTCCATGCTGGTGTGAATGACCTGAGGCGTACTCCCTGGACTACATGAAAAGAGACATAGAGGAGCTCTCTGAGCATGTGGCCCAGGCGGTATGACCCTGACCTTGAGTAGCATCTTACCCTCACCAAGAATGATGCCACAATATGAAGACAAGATGATCAATTTCAACAATTGGCTTAAGTATTGGTGTCATTCAAAGGGATCAATGCCTGTCAGCCTGGGATGACATGCTCGACAAACCACGATGCTTCGCTAGGGGCGGCTTGCACCTGTCACCCTGGGCTTTTGGATATTGGCAAAGGCTCTTGCTACCCCCATAGTGCCTTTTTAGGCAAGGCTCAAAAGACAAACCCACCTCCATAGGTATCACAAGGGATAAGAAACTAAGAGTAATGCTACTCAACGCCAGAAGTCTGAACCTCAAGATGCACGCTCAAACTCTCCTTAGCATGGAGAACATCGATATCTGTGCAGTAACAGAAACCTGGTTCAAGGCTCCCGAGAGCACCCCAGCACTACCAGGTTATACCTCATACCATGCTTTTCGGCCCCAAAACTTGGACCGAACCACAAAAGGAGGGGGAGTATCAATATTCATCAAAGATACCCACACCTCCAGGTTGGTGACACAGCACGAAGCATCAGAGGCTATCCATGTGCAACTAACAGTGGATAAAACTGCCTTCCAGTTTATAGCCTGCTACAGACCACCCTCCCTAACCCAGGAACCCCACTCGGCCTTCTTGAGAACACTGGAAAATATGAAGGTCTCTCCAAACACCATTATATTGGGCGACTTCAACTACCCAAACATAGACTGGGAGCATTACTCTAGCTCCAACACCCTAGCCCAAAGGTTCCTAGAATTTATAAACTCAAATGCTATGGAACAACTTGTTACCACTCCCACAAGAGGAGAAAACATACTGGACCTGATCATCACCAACATGGGGACTCTATGCTCCAGACCAGAAGTGTATCCCTCACTGGTAAGATCAGACCATAAACTAATCTCACTGGATATTCACATCCTGACACCACCCCCTGCCCAGAAAACCACAGTGAAAAACTTCTCTAAAGCAAATTTCACACTCCTCAAAACTGAGCTGGAATCCTTCAAAGCCCCCGGGCCTGTGGAAAATACGGCCTAGACCGCAGAATCCTTTATAAACGCATTCTATGAACACCTTCAGGAATGCATGGATCATGCGATCCAAAATAAAACCAAGACCCAATCCTCCAAAGGCAGACGTCCTGTCTGGTGGACCCCAGCCATAAAGAATCTATACAATAGAAGGAGGAAGCTACTAAATGATAGAGCAAAATTCCAAAAAGGGAAGGCATCTCTGATCAGTATTAGCAAAAAACTACGGGCACTCATAAAATCGTCTAAGGCCAGCTTTGAGAGAAAAATTGCACAGGACACTAAGGATAATCACAAGGCTTTCTTTAGTTATGTTAGGAACCTGGGTGGTAATTCCCAGATATGCTCAGAATTAGTCCAAAATGACAAAAAATACACCGAACCCACAGACATTGCCAACATCCTAACTGAGAGGTTCAGCGCAAACTTCTCCCCCACCAAAGGGCAAATATCTATCCCAGCAGAGTGCTGCCCCCCTGACATCTCAGATGCTCAGGTAAGAGCCGCCCTCTCCAAAGCAAAAACACAGCATCAATGGGACCAAACGGTGTCCCGGGCTGCATCCTACATGAACTCCAAGAAGAGCTAAACCCAAACATAAAACTACTGTTCATTCTCAGCCTTACTACAGGATATGTACCCAAAGAGTGGCGTACAGCAACTGTGGTCCCTCCCCACAAAGGTGGTGCCTCAACACATCCTGGAAACTATCGCCCCATAAGCCTGACTAGCTTGGTCTGCAAAGCTATGGAAAGGATCATCATGGACCTCATAAATAAAGATATTGGGGACCTACAGACACTGGATCCTACCCAGTTCGGCTTTGTTAAGGGCAGATCCTGCCTCTTAAACCTGGTTGATTTCTTTGAAACAGTCACCAAGGCCATTGGCGAGGGGAAGGTGGTCCACACAGCCTACCTGGACCTCGCAAAAGCCTTCGATACAATACCCCACTCGGGCATTATAGATAAGCTCACCAGCTTAAATATAAACCCCTATGTCACTAGATGGGTTGCAAACTGGCTCAAGGACAGAACCCACATGGTTAGAATTGCTGGAGCCATGTCAGACTCCAAACCAGTTACAAGTGGCGTCCCACAAGGCTCAGTCCTGGGACCTCTCTTGTTCGGTATATATTTCTCGGAGGTACAGGCCAACACGGAAGGACTGTGGCTGACCAAGTTCACAGATGACTGCAAACTGGGCACCATAATCGACTCTCCAGCCGACACAAGCATCCTCTAAAAGGGCCTCATAGAAACAGACAACTGGTGCCAGAGCCATGGCCTCAAGCTAAACGCCAAAAAGTGTATAGTCATCCCCTTTAGCAAAAACAAAGTGCCCACAAATTACCACATAGGTGGTAATCCATTAAGTACAGAAGAAGTAATTAGGTACCTGGGGACCCAAGTTGATAGCAATCTCTCATTTGACAACCACGTGGCCAAAGTGGTTAGAAAAACATTTTATATAGCCCACCTAATCATGAAGGGATTCACATCTAGATCAGGGGAGGTCATCGTGCCTCTTTACTCATCCCTCATCAGGCCCATAATTGAGTACAATGCCCTTTTTGGGATGTACCTTACCAGACACCTGCAGCAACTGGAAAGACCCCAAAAGTACCTCACCAAGAGGATCAAAGGGCTCAAACAGATGCCATATGCTGCCCGGTTAAAGAAACTCCAGCTCTACTCAGTGGCATACCGCCTGTTCAGAGGCGATCTGTGCCTGATGTATAAAGCCATTTCCAACCCGGAATTAATGGACATGCTGCACCTCAGAAAATCCAAATCCCATCGAGCTACACGCTCGAGAGACTTGAACCTCAGCACCGAAATAAATAGGACATGCTGGAGGGACAGATTCATAACCCAGAGGCTCCCTTCACTTTGGAATAAAATCCCAGTCCAGGTTAGGCAGAGTCCCTCATTGACTCTCTTCAAGAGGAATCTTGATGAGTGGATGGGAGATCGTAGCTTTACCCCGGGTATCACTTCTGTGTCACTGTTAGACAGAGGCACAGTATACTAACCTCAAAAAAGGGCATAGCAAAATTAATTTGAAATGGGTGGCGAAAGCCAAACACATTCTGGCTAGGCTTATAAATGCCCTAGGGCAGATAGCCTAGTATGAACCTATGAACCTATGAACATACCATTTGTATATCAGACTGATTTGTATGGGTGCTTGTGTTTAAAATGTATTTGTAAAGTTGCTTGTGTTAAAAAATGTACCAACAATGGGTCCTGCTGGACAGAAAAGAAATACACCTGCATGTTAGATTGTATTGTAACTGTTGAAATGTATATATTGTAACAGAGAACTGGAAAAGAAAGAGATTAATCTCAGTCCAGCTAACTCTAAAAAATAGTCTAAAATTAAATTACCTGGTTTAGGCCATAAAGATTGTATCTTACAGTTCTGATTCCAGTCAGAAACAAAATGTCTGTGAAAACCAGGACTAGGAATGCTACTGCATTGTCCTTAGAGGTGAACTAATTGCTACCCTGGAAGGGTGGAAGTTTTTGAAATGGCTTTATAGGTTCCAGATGCTGTAACGCATCTTAACTAAGCTCTATGTATGTGTATTATGACACATATGTGCTAGATTCCGGTTCAGTTTCTAGTAAAGGGGGTAGTGTGAGAAACAGAAGTCAGATGACCAGATGTATGAGATGTCATTCTGTAATCTAGCACTGAAATGATGCTTTAATACTTGATGAGATAGAAGTCTCAGGGCAGTCTGTTTTTGAAACATGACAAAGAAGAATTATTCACCCACTTCATCTTGCCTTGTGGTAGTAAGTAACCAGGGAATAATAATTCTTAGATCAGTCAGGAAAATATAGTGATATTAGTTAAGTACTGTTTTTCTGTATCTTTATGAATCTATCCATCTGTGTTATTTTTAATATTTCTTGTGATTGAAACTCTGGTGTTTATTGTAAGTTGGTACTTAGTATTTTCATGTTATTTTATTATTTATTATTAAATATATTTAAACTTTTCATTGTTGCTGGTCTTTTAGAGAATATTTTAACCTTTGAGAGTACTTATATTTATTTAGTGACACTGTGGCCACTTTTGAAAGCTTTGCTACACTGGTCAAACACTACCATTTGTATTATCTCATATCTGATCTTCATATTCATAACAATATAAGCAAGACCCAGAAAAACTTGAGGTACTTTATAGATGCAACAAATTCCTCTCCTTTCCTTTCAAACTCTGGAACTTTCTCACCTCTTACCATCTCTAACATACAGTGCCCCTTTACTAACCAACCTGCAGTCTTTCTTGATAACAAAACTAGAAACATGCTAGATTGCTAAATTTTCCACAAATAGTCAACACCCACACACCACTGCATTGCCTTAAAACAATTCAAATGTCTGGAACTTCCCCACTACCTTCTCCTCCTTCAACAAACATTTACTCACAAACTAATTCATAAGTGTCAAAACTGCCCTGCTCTCATCTCTTTATTAATCCCTCTAGGCCCTTAAGGTCTGAACACCAATATCTACTCCAAGTTCACAAACCCAAGCTACCCATAGGTCAGTTATTGTACTCCTAGAGTATTGCCAGAACTTTACCTTCATCTATCTGTGTACAACAATGCCCATCTACCCTTAAAAATGAACTACATAATCATGTTCTCTCCAAGTGGACATGTAACTGCTCAATCACACACTCTGACACTCCTTAATCTCCTACCTGCATCTTAAATGTTTCCCTTATTTCCTTCATACTCTATTCCCTAATTATTTGTATTTGTTCAGTACTACTTTCCACGATACTTTTGTTTTTCTTCTTTAATACTTTGACTTTGAACAATCTCTTTGTACTAATTCTGTTTGTAATAGTTGTATGACATGTTATGCAATCTCTATGAAACATTGTATTTTGTATAATCTTTTTCGCTACCTAGAATTTCCTTTTGTTACTTTTCATGTGTCAGAGCTTTTTTCCCCAGGCCATCACTGAAAATGGGCTTTCTGAGTCCAGTAGATTTTCCCGTTAAACAAATGCCAATAAATAAAAATAAATAAATAAATTAGTATTAATTTTACTCAGTATAATTGGTACCCTTGAAAGAGCCTTAGAGTAGCTGGCTGTGGAGTGTTCTGGTGGCAGTATCTACCCAGAGAGGGCAGAGCTGATAAATCTGTGTCAACCTTTCCCAGGTATGTGTATGTGCGTGTGCGTGTGAAAATTAAATCTGAAAGAATGTGTATGCCAGCTACTTGGAGCAGGGGCACAGACCACTGCTTTCACAGAGTGGGTGGTGGAGGACTTGGCCTGCAACATTCAGCTGAGGACTCAGCATTCAGCTGAGGACTATTTGAGCCTGATGAAAGAGAGAGAAACTCAGCCCCAGGCTGTGGGAGTGTGTTCCCTGTGTGCTCTTAATGGAAATTGTGCTTGGTGCAGAGAAGAGCATCTAGAACTACTGTGTACATCTATTTTTGTTCCAAGTGAACATCCCTCACTGGTGTCCTTAGTGAGGATTGAGACTCCATGATCACTGGCCCAGAAAAGGGGTGTCACAGCACACACACACACACACACACACACACACACACACATCATGGCTGAAAATGATCCAAGGATCAGCTCACATACATGATAATCAAAAAAAGATATGTAGATACATAGATATATATATATATATATATATATATATATATATATATATATATATATATATATATATATATATATAAATATACATATGTATATGAATGCATTTATTTGGGTCTACTACAGATGATTGAACTTTTAAAAGTTTGACTTTCAGATGGCCGAGACTATATGATCGAACTTTTAAAAGTTTGAACACCTGATAAGAAAAGGGAAAAAAAAAAAAAATGACCCTGAACGTTTTTAGTAGGGGGGTCAGTCCCCCTGCACACACATACCCCAAGCTGGGGGGTGCAGGGGGTCAATCCTCCTGCACCCCCAGCTTGGGGGGACTGCACACCCCCTGCTATTTAAATATACCAACTCCGAGATGGCACTACAGTGAGGTTAAGGGAAATCTTCCCGTTCTGCACTGTATGGAGATCTCCGTTCAGAACATTCAAACTTTTAAAAGTTTGCTCATATGGTCTCGGCCATATGAAAGTTGAACTTTTAAAAGTTCGATCATCTGTAGGGGACCTATTTATTTATACACACACACACACATATATATATATATATATATATATATATATATATATATATATATATATATATATATATATATATATATATATACACATGTAACTGTGTATTTTATATAGATATATATTTTTCCCCCCTATCAGAAGGATAAAAGCTCACAACAACAAACATCAAAAGACTGAACTGAGAACATCAAAACCCTTCATGGTCAAAAAGCAAAGACCTTGTTTATGTGGGATCATGGTACTGCGGAGACTGGAGTTTTGCTCATTTCCCCACTGTAGTATGATCTGGGAGTTTCAGTATATAATTAGCAGGTGGTGCTGGGGGCATAGCCCCCTTCATGGTGGTGCAGGTGGGCTTGCTCCCCTGGAAAAATGCAAAATTTTTTATTTTTTTTGATGTTCCTGGTTCGGTCTTTTGACATTCACTGTTGTGCACTTTCATCCTTCTGATAGAGACCTAGATCTCTATTTATATATATATATATATATATATATATATATATATATGCACACATATAGCTAGATATATGAATAAACACATACATACCACACACACGCACACACACAGACACACACACACACATACTAAATAGGGAAATACATTTATAGATGCAGGTCAGGGAGGGAGAACTGTGGGAGAAACGAGGTGAATGACAAGAGGATCAGGGAAAACAAAGAAGTAATTATGGTATAAGAGAATAGTTTTATAGTTCCTGTAAGGGGACATAAAACAGCAGGACAGATGACAAACGGGTGAGAATTGCCATTCTTCAAAGTGAGGTTACACAACACGAATACAGGTACTAATGATCTTCTGACATCAGTAAATATGCTTGAATGTTCAGGAGTCACAGACTTCCAGGTTTCCCCAGTTCTCCAAAATGTTTATAAAAGAAGTAATATCAGTCACTCTTATCTTTCTCTTTGCTTATGTCCCGCATCACATATTTTAGGTCTTCTGGGCAGTTTCATGAGACTAATACTTGAATCCTTGCCTTCTTATATCAAAGTTACTAAGCATGCTTTGCACCTGCTTGACAAGTTCAGTTTTACCAGCTCACACTGATTCATCCTTATCATGGACATTAAATCACTGTATACTGTGATAGACTCCAGACACTGCAGTATTTCTTGAGCAAACAGGAAATCAAGTGACACACAGTATCCCCAGTAACACAACTTATTTTGAGACTAAATGCATTTTCTCATATTTTATGGCATTTTTCCATGCCACTGCTCACATGCCCTCTATATTTGCTGTGCCGACCATCAGTCAGTACATTCAATGGAAAAAATATGGAAATCAACAAAGAATCCCATCCTCATGCTTATTATAAATGAACTACATTAAATGTGCTAACTTAATTAACAATACAAATTAATTCTGCCATGAACACAGTAAAGTTGAAGATTATCTTGTGTTCATTGTAGCTAACTCACATGTATGTACATATTGTAATCAACTGGCAATTAGCATATTCATTACTGCACTTTTTATTGTAGTCTATTTTATAAAACATGGATAGATGTCTGGCATCTTCTTTCCAGAGACCCAAGAGTTTATGCACACTCCCTTCATTTTTATGGAGGTGCAGAATATAAGTTGTTGTCATAGTTTTGCACAGCTGTGTTAGACTTCTGTGTGTTCAAATAAACACTGGCTCTTTTGGCCTGGACCATAGCCACACAGGTTCAATTTAATGGCTTCAGCTAACAGTTCATGTTTTTTCTTGTTTCATCTTCATATAGTAACTTAATAGTCACATTTTTTTAACAGTTTGTGATCGGTAATCGCATGTGATAATAACTTCATCATTCTCTATAAAGCTTAGTGGCTCATGTTTCCAATGCTTCTGAGCTACTTCATTATTGTAATGTTTGCACAATCCCCGGTGCAACAGTCTTGCCAAATTATTATGCCTTTCAGTATACAGGCCCTCAGCCATTAGTGTATCACATCCAGCAACAAGATGTGCAGCTGTTCCCAGTTCTGTTTTACAGAACATGCATTTGTCTGTTTCTCCCACATGTTCAGTGGACTTTGAAAGCCAGTGTGTACATAGTCCACTGTCCTGGTCTGTTAATATTAACCTTTTATCTTTTTGATTAAACTCACCTCTCCTTAAACCACTGCTGTGTCAAATCTTGAGCAACATGAAGTTGTTCCACGTGTTTTCTATACGTGCAACTATATTTATGCCTTTCTCACATTTCTTGCCTTCTCATCTGATCCTTCTCTTTATATTCTTTCTTTTGTGTTTTTTTTGGCACATTGATTTGTTGCCTGATTTTTGTCTACTTCAGGTTTTATTTCCATTCCTGGTTGACACTTTTATGCTTCTGCATAACTAAGCAGGGAAGTCAGCGTAGATGTTTTAAAACTTTCACAATTTTTGGATCTGGTGAGTCCTACATTTGCTGATCTGTACGTGTAATCAGTTTCAAGGAGGCCCATACCTCTAATCTTGGTAAACAGTGATTCTTATGTATCATTTGATAAGCGTGAAGCATGTTTCTTGTTTTTCTGTCCAACTGAAACAGTACCTTTTGGAGTAGTCAGTCCCCCCAAAATTGTTAAGTTAGAACAGAAAAGCAGATTGGTTTATAGCTTGGACTTTGTTCCTAGACATTAGGGCTGTTAGTTATTAATTTTAGTCTTCTAAAATATTCCTTGCTGAGCTTTGTTCGCATTTCTTCATGTTGTATTGTTGATCCTTCATCAATTCCCAAATATTTAAGTACTCCTTGCTCAAGTTCTTTTGTATCACATTCCTGTCCCAGACTGATATTTTCTTGGTGCTGCAGTTTTCTTTCTTTAAATGTTGCTTTTGCACATTTATCAAGACCAAATGACATTGTTATATTATCTAAGATAGTTTTGACCACTTCCAGTTGTGTTTTCAGTTCCTTAGCTGATGAACTATACAGTTTTAAATTGTACACATAAAGAAGATGAGAAGTCTTTACACTTTGTTTTCGGGGAGTCAAATTGTAACCATGACCTAATCTGTTAAGTAGACCACTTACTGGATTAAGGGCAAGACAAAACAGCCGCAGTGACAAAGGGTCACCCTGGAATATCCCCCTGCCACTGTTCCATGGTAGCTGTTATGTAACTAATCAACGTATGGTGTATCGTGTATATATATATATATATATATGGTTCTACCTGACATAATCGAAACCACACAACACCGACAACCACATCACCGACACCACATATTCGACAGTCCATAAACACGAAACCACACATAACCGACAACGAAATAACCGACGGTACACAAACACGAAACCCCATACAAAACAAAACACATCCCCATTCCACAAACCACACACACAACACAAGCACACCAAAATCCTTACAAGCCCACACTAAACCTTACCTAACCCTAAGGTCCGTCACTATCGCACACTTACCTACCGCTCCTAACCTAACTCACTTAACCCGCCCTATCGCTCCCTAACCTAACTCACTTAACCCGCCCTATCTCCTAACCTAACTCACTTAACCCACTATCGCTCCTAACCTAACTCACTTAACCCACCCCTATCCCCACAGACCGTCAATCTCCACACTTACCTGCCTCGCACCCTAACGTCCGTCACTACCGCATACTCACACAGCCTTTCCCCATGTCGGCATCCTCGGCGTTGGTGTTGTCATCCGTCGTGTCGGTCTTCTGCATTGTCGATGTTCTGCAACCCGCGATTCGCGTCGGTCTTCTTCGCTTTCGATCTTCTGGAGCTCCGGATTCCGATGTCGGTCTTCTCAGCTGTCGACGAAGTCAGGTAGAACCATATATATATATATATATATATATATATATCTGTAAACACTCCTTTATCCATGAATGTGGGATGCTGCCTGATGCTTTTTTTGTAATCTATCCATGCCATAGTCAGATTCTTCCCCTTTTTACAATTCCCCATTACGACTTTAACAACAAATGATTCTTTGTTCCATATGACTTTCTTTTGTTACCCTTTTGTTCTATTGCCATGATTGAGCTTTCTTCTAAATGACTGCAAACTCTGTCAGCATCAGTTCTGGTGTATACAGCTTGTACATTGTTGGAAGTCAATGTAGTGGTCTATAGTTTTTAGGATAGCTTGCAGGTTCACTGTTAAAGAGGAGTATTGTTTTTCCTGTTAACTAGGCTGGTGTCTGTTCTGGGTGCGCATATAGTTAGTTCTTACTTCGGGCTAAATCTTCATGTAAAGATGTTAATACTTTTACCCAGAAGTTGGGTACTGCATCTGGGCCTGGGGTTTTCCATTTAGGAATTTTTTTTAGTTTTGTTTCAGTTTCTCTGGCCGTTACTTCATCCCATTTCATATCCTGTATATTTGGACTTATTCTTCTTCTATTCATTTAGCATCTTTGTTATATTCCCCAGGGTCTTCATAGATATGTCTCCAAAATGTGTCTGTTTCTTCTTTTCTGGTGGTGTTTCTATTCCTTTTTCTTTTTTTCCCAGTTGTCTCTAAAACTTTTTTGGGTCATCAATGAACTGGTTATTTTGTACCTTTCTTTTATATTTATATGCATATATTTTAGGTTTTTCTACCTGCGATAATATCTTTAGTTTATTATTTGCAAAAGTGTACAATAGATTCTGGTCTGTTCTAATACTACAGTTCGCTTTTATCATGTCTGTCTTTCTAAGTATTTTTTATTTTCTCTTTTCTGTACTCTTCCAGCTGTGACACTTCTTATCTTTAATTCTTGGTAATTTTTTCTGTCTGATACTTCCATGATGGCATTTGATTTCTTCCCATCCCTCCTTATTACCCAGTACTTTTATGTTAGGACTTTTTCTGTTTAGCTGCACAATAGTTTATTCCATTTACTTCTGTTACATCACATGAATTTCTATAATAGTCTTGACTGCTGTGTTCATTTGTTTTATCAGATTTCTAACATTTTGGGTCTTATTGACTTTCTGTAATCTATTTCTATCCTTCTCTATTAAATAAAGTGACTCTTTCCTTAGAACATTTTCTTCTAAACTGAGAGCACATTCTTTATTCTCCATTTCCTGTGGGCATTATGCAGAATGTTCCAGAACATCTTCATGCGACATTTTCTTTTCAGCGACATCCTGTGTCATTTGTTGCTCTTTCGTATGGAAACTCACAGGCCTATCACTCCAGAGTATTGACTGACACAGTTGCCGTTGCTTTCTGTTCCTTCCCTTGCTGTGCAACTCAAACTGAAATTTTGTAGTGGTTTTCTACTGAAGGCTCCAGAGTATCTTCATGTGGCGAGTGATCAGATGATGTCCGTTCAACCTGCTTGTTCCATCCTGCTGTGACATTACCAGAGTTGGATTTTCTACACTAAATCCTTCACTTTTTTAGATATCCATAACTTCATTTTCTATTTCTTTAATTTCTCGATTACTAATCCTCTTTTCTACGTTCCCACTTTGTTTTCTTATTTTTTGTATTGTGAAATGTTCTATATCCAGATGCCTTTGCTCTGTTTCTCCTCAAATATCTTTATATGACTCATGCTCCACCTGTTTCTCCTTACTTTGAGGACTCATTGTTCCATCATGCTGTGTTAGACATTTTGTACTTAATCGTTCATTTCACACGTATTCCATAACTTCTACTTCTGTTTGTTTAACTTCTACTTTACCAATCTTCTGTTCTATGTCCCCCCTTTCTGATCTCATTAACTGAGTAACTTAATCTCTGCTTTCTTCTGTTTAGCTTCTTCAGTCATCTTAAATCTACATACTCCTTCTTATTGCTGTGTGTGTGTGTGTGTGTGTGTGTGTGTGTGTGTGTGTGTGTGTGTGTGTGTGTGTGTGTGTGTGTGTGTGTGTGTGTGTGTGTGTGCGTGTGAGTGCGTGTGTGTGTGTGTGTGTGTGTGTGTGTGTGTGTGTGTGTGTGTGTGTGTGTGTGTGTGTGTGCACGCGTGCATGTGTGGGTGTGTGTGCTTTATACAGCTGGGCAAGAGCCCCTGCATTTTTGTTAACCTCATCATCCGTCTCAGTTTGTCTACTTTGCCAGCCAGGCTTGTGTTTCCTGCAGACTTTGCTCTGAGTCCTATGCTCAGGCTTCATATCGTTACACTTTGTATTTAATGTGTCCACACTGCAGGCTAGCCCTTTTTTCCTCTTCCTGCACCAGGTCACCAGTGATTGCAATGCTCTTACACTTTGCTTCCCAATCTTTTATCTCCTGATTTAATTTCCTTATGTCTTTTAAATTCTTTATGTTTGCAATGCAACAGAGGAGACTCATTTTCACAAGTTGCCCTATATTGTGTTTCATTGAAAAATGCAACCGGAATACTTATGTTCACATTTTCAAGTTTGTGTTTTTCCTGTTAAGCTGGGCCAACATATCTTATTTTTGTTTAGAAAGTGACTTGTTTAATCATTTCACTTTGATTACCTAAAGCCTTGTTTATAATTGTTTAGTTTTAGTCTCTATGAGTTATGCTTTAACCACCATAACATCTTCCAAATAGTTTTTCTTTTTTGACTGTCTTTTAGCTTACAGGTTCTGGTACTTGATTGTCAGATGAAGACCAGTGGTGCTGGTAGTATGCAGGTCCTGCAACAACTCACCTTTGTTATTCTGTAAGTATGATGTCAACCTGGGTCTCAACCTGACTTCTGTTGTTCAAACACAAAGATCAGACCTCTCTGCTCTCCAAGTCTGTGGACAATGTATCGTCATCAGTAGCAGCAGCCTCCATTTTTCCATTCTTTACATGGCGCTGGTGTGTTGTGTCAACTATTGCTACCTCTCTTAATTCAGTGCCCCTCTTCAACATTCTTCAATAGGTATGCCCTATGTCAAGTGACTTCTGTCATGCAATCCATTTGTGGCTTTCCTGGATAACCTAATTTCCTGATGCTTTCTTGTTGTCCCTCCCAAGCCTTCTTCACTAAATAGTCTTCTTCTTATTTCCTCTCACTTATCCAAATCACCATAATTTGTTCTGTCTGATCTTCTCTGCAACTGGAGCTGCTTTAACTTCTGCTGTGATGTCACACACTACTGCTGGGAGCCCATCTGTGAATCTGAACAACGTTCGTACATGTGTCATTGGGTACTTGTACACAGACTGCACTGATTCTGTCAGTGTCTTCTGGATAAAGCATGCTGCAGTTCCTTTTGGCCTGACTTGGGTGGTCCCCTCAGGATGGCTCCACTTGCTGTATACAGTATGTCTTTGACTTTAGCAAATTTAGCTTCTGTCTTCTTCACCATTACCTTTTCCATTTTTGCCCTTCCTATTTCTTCCCGTGTAAAGTTTACCACAGCGGAATAGGCCCAGGTGCATTTTCCAAGGGCCTGCATGTTCAGTTTCTTCCAGTCAAAGTTCACAAGTACCTGTTAATGCACAACTACTCCATACAGAGTTTGCAAGGGCTGGTAGTTTCACAGTCTTAAAAAAAAATAATTGGTGTTGAAGTAGCTTATTGACAGTTTATAGGTCACTGACATAGCCAATATATTTGTCAAATTATCACATATTTGACAAAAAAAACAGACATAAGTTTAATAAGCAAAATAAATGCTTTTACTAAACAGAAGAAACTTTCTACAACAAAGCCATGATGGAGTTACTTCACTCTCAAATCAAGCAAAATAACATAGCATCTTTGCAGTTTATCAGACAAAAAGGGTAGTTTTATACTGTTCTGTCTCCTTGCTTGAAAATATGGTCACATTTCACATGTAATAAGCACCCCCACAAAACACAAGTGGCACAGTTTAAAGTCTCAGACTACCTGCAAAACTGTTGTAACATAAACAGGTTAAACTTACTGGGTGACGTAGTTTCCACAGTGAAGCAGTTTTGGTTTACACCTGAGGTTTACAGAACCGCTTATAACTCTTGGTATTATGAATATACAGTTTCCTTCAGGTTGGCTAGTGCTTCTTCCCTCTCTGAGGCTGTCTGATAGATACTGTCATAGTTTCCAACTTTCAATAGGAGAAATAAATTCTCTTAGCTGCCAAGTTGTACCTAGGCAGACGCATTCTTTTTAGACAGATCATTTTTCCTTTGTTAAACCTGACTCAGTGAAGTTCTGTAACCAGAATGCAATAGTGTAAAACATCTTATAGCAGGTAGCACAATCTACTGCTTAGTTCCATCTTTGTCTGTCTATCTGTGAACTGAACTTATACATCTTGTAAACGTGTGGGCATATCTGGACATGTCTCACCCAGATTCTACCCAATTTCTTAGCTTTTCAGGGTCGCATCCACATTCAGTTAGCTTAACCCTTTCAGGATCAGGACCAAATTGATAGCTGAAATAGCTGCACTTGGCTGTCCAGGCCCTTATCATACTAGCTACTGAGAATGCAGCACCATGTTTATTGTCATGCTTTTGTAAGTAGCTAAACCATCTTGTTAACTTGCACTGTGCATAGATACATAAATGCGACGAGTGCAGATTATACAACAGAGTTGTTTGAAGAAAGGTATGAAATTTCTTTTTAACATGCCAGTGTAGGTTCATAGGTTAATACTGGGCTAACTGCCCTTGTCTGCCCTCTTAAGCCTAACCAATTACCCAACTTGAGAATCAAACTCTGCACCTTCTGTCTGTAAGGTTAAGACCATAACCATTATGCCACCCTCCCAACTCCAAAGATTTTAAGCCTAGCCAATTAGCATATGTGAGAATCAAACCCTGCATCTTGTGTCTGTAAGGCAAATATCTTAATCATTATGCAAACATCCCTCTGTAAAATGTGAGACTCGAACCACGGTCTAATGGTAGTACCCCTTGGTTTAGGAATTCATTTATTACTCCCTCTTGCTTATTAGGCCCACCTGTAACACATGCATATTGTTTTTTTTTTTTTTTTTTTAGTTTTTGCATCCTTTGGCTACCAACCATCAGACTGTCTCTAGGTCAACTGGCACATCATTCCCCATATATCAAAGTGAGATTTTACAGAGAGAGGCCATCATTTAGGCAGGGTTGTTTGACTTTTACTTTTTGTGAACATAATCCCATGGTGCTTTCCCAGTAACATGCCAAGGATTTGGTCTGCAATTGTCAACAGCAAAGGCATGTCAGTTTCTTCCTCAAGTGACATAAGCCCTCAGGAGAGTCTTGCCCCCCTCTGAAACCACTTTTTCCTTGAGTTGTCAAGTCTCCACTCTGGATTCCACAACAGAAACATGCTTCTTCTGTATGTGCTCCCACACCTTTTTCAGGAGACATGTGCCTGCAAACCTATGTCATTCCTCTCCTTGTCCACACCAGTGCCAGCAGGTTCTTGAACTATTAATAAAAGTTGTGTCATAGTCAGGGCATTATCCCTCTGTACTAGTGGACCTGGTTGCTGACACATACATAGATACATTATTTTCCTCTGTCTGTACCCATTCTGTCCACAAGGCGTGTATTAATTATTGTTCCTTCTATGTAGTTACCCCATCTCTGCTACTTAGGTATTCTATGTATGGTCCTCTTCTTTGCAGTGGCAGTTTTGTAAGTATATTCCTGACCCTGTATACACCCATTATAAATGCAACAATGGTTACTAAATATATACTATTCAATGCCAGTGTCCTCAGCTGTAGCACACATCACTTTGTTTAATTACTTATTTACACAAGGCATAAATCTGCATAAATGAATAAAGTATGAAGAAAACTACTTGTGTAGCTCATTACAATATTGTTAGGGCAATTAGTAGGTCATCTCTGCAGCCAAGACATCATGTTTCTGCAGGCACTGTGATGGAAGTAAAATCTGTCATACAACATTGTCAGTGGCTTTGCAGTGCCTGAAACATTGCCACCCCACTACACATTCATTTCTCCTTTTCAGAATCTTTATTAAGCAGTATTTTTGGGAACATTTGAACTAATTGTATGCCATTTTATTTTTGCTGTACCTCTACCTTCTGCGCTTCACCATTTGCTTAATTCTTACGTATGTTAGTGCTACATTGCACTGTCCATAGACATTAAATCTCTGGATTGAGATCAGCTACTTTGACACCTTCATAACATCTGGGCATGCTTGTGGTTTACAAATGGATTTATGACCCCCCCCCCCCAACATGTACATGGCTCCCATGCTATTTGTTAATTATCTTATGAAATACGTAAACAATAATAATTTGAAATCAGTCTGTAGTTCATTAGGGTCGCCACCTTTTCACCCCTCCCTTAACTGGAGTACTGCTATTACTCCTACAACATCAGACTTTGTGTCATACAATAAAGTATGCATGTTAAGTAAGAGTTACGCTTTAATTATACATGTAGTACTACTCCGCAATATCACTACCCTTAGCTCACTTTTACTCACATACTTATGACTATCAGTAATGGAGAATGAATCACGTTTGGAAATTTCCCAAATTGTTTACATTACATTTACATTTATGAAACTTTGAATTATTCATTTACATTTTCTGAAGAATGGATAATTTGAGAAAGCTATAAGACTGGTGAAGACATTGCCTCACTTTGGAAACACTCATTGAGATTTTCTGCCAAAATAAAAGCTATGGGATGATGCCAGACATTGAAGCCTTTCGTTCATTTAAGTTATGAATAAGACAAGAGCCTATATAATAGGGCGTATCCCTTTAACACTGACAACATACAATAGATACTTAGGAATTACAATATCAGATGAGCAATGTTGGAGTGTATGATAATTGTTTAAAAGACAGCATATATGTATATTGCATGAAAGTAATGAAAAATGCCAGTATAGTTTGTTTTCTGTGTATGTGTACCTATGTTATTGTTTAAATTGTGATTTAAAAAGTTAATAATATACACATAGTAGGATCACAAATTGTCTTATAAAATGAATTACTTCTAGAAGTTTTAAATCTAGAAGTAGAGATACACTGAGGCCTGTACAGCATTTATAGTATCACATATTGGCTACAATTATTGCTTGTGCACCTCAACTTTGAATTTATTAGCTCATTAATACCAGTGTGATGTGAAATGTCATATCGCTAGCAGCCTACACACATTCCTGCATTCCAGAGTATTTTCTGAATAAATTAGCTTAAAAAGAACAAGATAAACAAATGTAAAAAAAAAAATTGTGAATGACAAACACTATTAAAACTCCAAATAACAATGTTATCAGTAATTATACAATGACGGCTCATTGCCAATCAAAAACGTGTTTGCTGGTTGGGCAGGTCAACAAATGTGCCCTTTGTAAATCGAGCATATACCAATAGAAAAAAGTCTGGCTGCTTAAGTACCATTGAGCGGCCAGACTGCCATATTGACATATGCTACAGAGGGCAGAGCAAAATACAAGGAAAAACAGGTTAATACTGCAAAAGTAAAGAAAAAGAAACATACCTGATTTTCTTTGTATTTCTGTGCTGTCCCCGTACCTCTTAACCTCTTACAGCAAGAAATCTGGACAAAGTCATATATAAAAGTGAGGCAAAGGCCCACAAATAGGGACTATGTTTAAATATTGCCCTTACAAACTTAAAAAAAGTTGATAGAATAACAGGTTTTGCATTATCATGAATTTTCTGAAGGGTATGAAGTCTGAAACTCAAATGTCTGTCATTATTTTCTAAGTTCACTCTTTAATAATTTGCCAGAAAACCACAATTTTATGAAAAATGGACCAAAAATGCAAAAATACGTACAGTTGAGAGGTATGGCTGTCCCTCCTTAAATTTCGGCAAAATATCATACCTCTTAACTGTCTGGATCTTCACAGAGTGTAGAGATTTTTCCCTCATAGTTTTGTCTTTTCTACTTAAAAAAAAAAGTTTTCTGGCAAGCTACCTGGGATGGAAGTCATTAAATAATGGTAGGCAATCTCAATCCAGTAACTTTCTAATTTTATAAGATCAATACAATCTGCCCCTATTCTTGGATTTTTGTCTAGACTTCTTTCATTAAAAAAAAAAAAACTGATTCTCTTTTCTCCATCTGCAATGCCCTGATGTACTGTGCAAGCAAGCAGTGTTAAACAAAGACATTATTTAAGAAAGGTAAGCAATTTCTTTCTTAAATAATGTTATTGTATTATAGCAGTAATCCACAACTGAGTGAGGGTATATCATGATTTACCCATGGTTGGCCTTATTCAACTACTTGGGCTTTGGACTTGTGATCAATCCATGACAACCGTGGGTAAATTCTGATATACCCACCCTCAGGCATGGGTTATTGTTTAGGAAGTATTCTTTACAGTGATAACAGTTTAGTGCATTAGTAGTCTTCCCATAAATACTAAATCTTATAATGCAAACAAATCCAGACATTTTTTTGCTAAACTTTCATAAACAAATTGTCATACCTTAAAAATTGTACAAGCTAGGCATATATTGTTAAAACACTTTTGCTGACCAGACATAAGCTTTCCCATGACAGCAAGAATATTGAGATATTTACAGAAATATGAAAGCAAATGCTTAATTGTAATATAAATAACATTGAATATATCTCAAGTTGTGCAACTTACAGGTAAAATATCAGTGAGAGTTTTATTTACAAACATCTACGCCATGCAATACTTTGTAAATCACTTGTTTTTGAAGTATTAAGTGCATATGGAAATATTGTTTATTTTCATAATCACTGACAAACAACTAGTAATATCTCCGGTATATTGTGATATAAATGGAGATTGACAATGAAGTTAACTGTGCCCACCATGGCATTTCACAATATCCTCCTCAGTAGCATGTATGTCTCGCAGTTATGAAAAACTGGGCATAAATATGAATATATGAATAATAAGAAGAAAACAGTGATTCATTTCTCTGTTACAGGACATCATAGATTAACGATCTTAGTGCCTTTTGGTAATATTTCCTTGCCATTTCTAATATGGCCTATTATTAGCTGATAAGTCTCTTGGATAAAGAAAAAGACTGAATAAACTTATAAAACAAAAAATGAAAGAAACCGAGTGAAGCTCTAATTTTATTAAAGAAATTAAGCGCTTTTGTCCGCTGTATAAATGGGCTTCATCAGAATAACTTGTTCCACAACCATCCTAATATAAATACTAAAAATAAAGTCACATGGCAAATTTAATAATTCAAACTGACACATATTAAATTAATTCACTTAATCAGACCAGCCAGCTTGCACTAACAAATCTAATATCTAGTTTCCCAAAATAAAATAAAATGCAACCTCAAGGTATTGCACTAGGATCGAACACATCAAATAGTTTAAAAATATATATAAAAAAGTCAATATATGCTTATATGTATGAATATATAAACATATGAATGTAAAACAAAATAACAAAGCTTGTTTAGGACCTACTTGAGTCTGCCATCTCTATCTTCAAATATCTAAGCTAAATTGTGCTTTTAACTTTAAGGCACAACTAATGGAAGTCATCTCATTAAGCCCGGGAGGGGTGGCATTAACTCTCAGCTGCCACCTCAACTTCTTATATTCAAGATATAAATCAGTAGGCCCACCCCTAGGTCTCAAGTCTACATGATCAATAGTAATAAACTTAAAATAATGAAGGGGGTTGTTGTTAATGTTTTTAGATAAGGCATTCTTTTCATCTCCTCGCTGAATGTCATAAACATGTTGATATATCCTGTCCTTAAATGTCCTTTTAGTTTTGCCAATATAAAAACCTTCACAACATTGGCACTTTACAACATAAACAGTCCCCTTACTGGGACAATAAAACCTTTGTGTTATTTTGATGACCCCAAAAATTTGAATAATTACTTCTGTCATTTCCAGAACATGTCTACATTGGGAACAGTACCCATATTTGACCATAACAACATTTGGGGTTGACTAAAAATTACCTTTCCACAAGGGTTTTAAAACAAATATCTTTCTTATATACAATAATGGGTTTAACCCCCTACTTTACTAAGATGTTCTTGTTCAACCCTAAAAATACTCCAGTTATCATTGATGATATTAGAAATTCCATCAAAGTGCGTGTTATAAGTCAACACAAAAGCTTTTTGAAAATCCCTGTTGTCTTTTTCCCACAACCTCACAAAATATGCTGTTTAAATACATTGTGTGTATCCCCTTTTTTCCAACATCACCCTTAGGTTGGAAAGTACCATCGTTACTAACCATTCTGGCCAGTTTCATACACTGTCCCTTCACCAAAGATTTGTTTTGGTGAAGGGGATGCCAACTATCAACATGATGGAACAAATTGGAATAGGTTTGTTTTCTATACAGTGTGGACTCAAATTTTCTCCCAATTTTATCTTTAATTAAGAACATATCAAGGTAATTTACCCTGTCATCATAGATCTCCATTGTAAACTTCAAAAAGTCAGTACTGGATTTCAGAAACTGAAAAAACTAGTCCAATCTGTCCCAAGTATCAATCCAAAAAATAATGATATCCTCAAGAAAACGCCCATAAAGGGACCAACAATTAACAAATTCAGATGTAAAAACCTTTAAATGTTCCCATTGTGCCAATACAACATTAGCAAATATGGGGGCACATGCAGAACTGATAGCTACCCCTTTTATCTGTCTAAAAATGTAGTTCTCAAAGACTAAAAAATTATTTTGAACTACATGCTTCAACTTCCCAAGCAACCCACCTGTGGAGACCTATAGTTTTGAACCGCATACTTCAACATCCCGAGCAGTCCATACAGTGAATGAAGAGCCAATATTACACAACACCTCAGACATGGATGATAGCCCTTATTGCTGGAGTTGAGTAATGCCATATTCCTCAGGTGCCCTCTCTGCTAGTTAACAGCAAGGAAGTTCTCCCTCCATTTCCGAAAGGATGCCCTGAACTGCCCATTCTCTGTTATCCTGAGAGCTACCTGCCATCTGGAAACCAGTAAGGAAACCTCTGTGTAGGTAGCCTAAACAAACTCTTGAACTGTGACTGTTACAGTTGTTTCCCTGCAAACTTGACCTCTCACGTGTGTGCTTGCAGCCTTCCGCAGCCATTTATTTCCCGCTCCCCTCCTGTAAAGCTCCTTGTATCGTAAAACATATTTTCTGCTTTAGTGACTAGCTATAACCCCTTTCTGCCACTAGATGTCAGCACTTCCTAAATAAAATATTTAATTAATCCTATTTTGTATTATTGTATCGCAAGAGCTAGAGATCTAATTCTGCTGTTCCGCAATAGTCCCTCACTGAACCTTGATATTTGGGGCTTAACATTACCCCAAGCACAACACTTATCCCATAACTGCAGGACCAGCCATAGTCTATACCCTCTCTTTCTCTGATCATTTTCTCACAGAATTCTCCTCTTCTTGGCTCTCTGTCCCCTCCCACTTCCCCTTCTCCACTCCCATTTTCCCAATCTCCTATGCCCCTCCTCTTAGCTTCTTCCCAAAGTTTACTTCTAATTGGTGGCGTTAATGGCGCCATTTTTAAATAATAACCCATAGCATTCACAACCCCTGAAATGGTCTCGTGGCTGGCTGCTCGTCTCACCAGTAGGTTTCAAGGTTGCTCATTACAAACTGTATAAGCGTTGTATCTCTGTTTTTGTTGAGAACAAATGCTTAATAAGGAACGCTCAAGGCTGTAAATACTAACGATCCTGCCCATCAACTAGTTGTGCCACGAGTGCAATGACAGTCTTATCAGTCTTTATTTGCTTTGAGAATCCATGGCTTATTTAACTGGTGTTGTTGTGTACTGTGAATCTATGGCCAGTTGTATTTAAATTAAGGAATATATTGCAGAAACCTGAGAATTCTGACATACAGTTTGTTGTACTTCGAGGCTAGAGCTGAGTGCCGAGAATCCGTGGTTTAACCCTTCCTTTTACCTGATATTTTAATGTATATCAAGATATTTACTAGGTGTTGTTAGAGCCGCAAAGTATTTGGCAGACTCAAAGTACACTACACCTTGTCCGTGTGCTATTAAGAGAACGCGACACCGTTTATATCATTTTTAGTGTAATTGCTGAGTCTGTTCAATGTAACATTTAGTTATTAGAGCTGTTACATAATTGCATTATGTAATTTAGCTAGATCTTGCCAGTGTGCTACTAATATTAACATAATACAGCTGATTTCAGTGCTTGCATAGCGACCGGAACCGGCATTTATTTTGAAGTGTTCATTTTCCATGCCAATGTTTGTAATAATGAAAGTAGAATTTCCTACTAGTTAATGTGCCTCCATTCTGCTATCATTCTTGGGTTTCCCTGCTCTTTCACCTTCCTCTCCATCCTTGACTTCTTTCTCATCTCTGCCTCCTCATCCTTCTCCTCTCTGCAGTATACCCTCCTCGCTCTTCTTTTCCAGAACTACCCTCCCCTTACCTCTCTATGTGTCTAATTCTGTTCTCTCTCTTTATTCACAGCCATTCTCCTCAGGTGCCCTCTCTGCTAATTAACAGCAAAAAAGTTCTCCCTCCATTTCTGAAAGGACGCCCTGAACTGCTCGTTCTCTGTTATCCTGAGAGCTACCTGCCATCTGGAAACCAGTAAGGAAACCTCTGTGTCGGTAGCCTAAACAAACTCTTAAAGTGTGACTGTTACATTTGTTTCCCTGCAAACTCGACCTCTCGTGTGTGTGCTTGCAGCCTTCCACAGCCATTTATCTCCCACTCTCCTCCTGTAAAGCTCCTTGTATCCTAAAGCATATATTCTGCTTTAGTGACTAGCTATTACCCCTTTCTGCCACTAGATGTCAGCACTCCCTAAATAAAATATTTAACTAATCCTATTTTGTATTATTGTATTGCAAGAGTTAGAGATCTAATTCTGCTGTTCCCCATTGAACCTTGATATTTGGGGCTTAACATTACCCCAAGCACGACACTTACCTCATAACTGCAGGACCAGTCATAGTCTCTCTCTCTGATTGTTTTCTCACAGGATTCTCCTCTTCTTGGCTCTACCTGCTCCGTTCGCCCTACGGGCTCACTCCGCTCCCCTACCCTACCCCCAATTCCCAGCCACTACTCCTACATTTATTCCAACCATAATTCTCCTCCCTTCCTCCATCCCTCCAATCACTTGCCTCCTCACATTACCCCTCCCCTTCTCATCTCCACCCATCAGTTATAAGCCACCCCCCCTCCACCTACAGTCTGTATTCTAATCTACACCCCTTACTTCAACCACTCTCTAATACCCTACCTACATTATACCTCCCATACTATACCATCTAACAAACTAATACCAGCTCACTATGCATTTTGCACTAATACAAACTCTTCTTATCCCCTCTATCACTATGTTACTTCTAATCCCACTATACCATGCTACCTCCTATTCCTCCACTCCTCTCCCCCCTCCTTTCTGTCCCACTTCACCACTCCCAATCCCCATCCCACCCTCACAATACCACACATTCACACTATATCCTCCTCATTAGTGCAGCCCAACCCACTCTACTACTTTAAACTAAAAATCTTGCCCACCTGAACAAAACATAACTTCCCTAAACCTCTGTCAAACTCTCCGAAACATTTAAAGGGTAAACTAAATCTCCTACTACCTTCTTTCTTTAACTGCCTATTCCTAGCAGGTGATATACACCCAAACCCTGGACCTAGTACTACTACTAACTCCATCCCCCCAATCACTAGCAGTACCACCAGCCTTAAAAGCCTGAAAATAATCACCCTCAATGCCCAGAGTCTAAGAAATAAAGCAACTGTCTTTCATGCCTGGCTAAACCAGAACCTACCTGACATTGTAGCCATCATTGAGACTTGGCTAAAACCATACATCTCTGACTCAGAAATCTTACCTCCTGGGTTCCAAGCCCTTAGGTATGACTGCTTGAATAGAAAGGGTGGAGGGGTAGCCTTAATATTCTCTAATCTACTCTCCATTATTCCACACCCAAATCCCATTCCTCTGTTCAACAATGCAGAACTAGTAGTAGGTTTACTAAAAGTTAATAATCATAAAAGCATCTGCATCATATCCCTTTATATTCCCCCAGGTAACAACACCACAACTCTAGAAGAAATCTTCCAATGGGCCTCAAATAATATTAATCTAGAGACCTACATACTAGGTGATGTTAACATAGATTGGAACAAAATTAACAACCAAAATCCAGCCATATCTGTCAATCTATTCAACTTTACCCAATTTACAACTCCATTACTAGACCTAACAAAATCATTCCCCCAGGATCAACTCTGGAATGGATCCTAGTTACCCACCCAAACAACATCTTACACTCAGGCATTCTTTCAGACTATATTAGTGACCAACTGTCTGCTTTTATCTACCGAACAACCCACTCTTCACCACCAGCACCAATACATATATACACATAACCTTACAAACTTCAACCCCATAACTTTCTCTAACCCCCTCAAACAAACGAACTGGAACACTCTAAAAACACATCCTCTAGACAACGCCGTTGATTACTTTAAGTAAATTTTTCTAAATGTACTCAATTCCCTAGCTCCACCATGAACAATAAGAATAAAATCCAACTCCACCCCATATTTAACTAAGGAAACCAAAAAACTTATGCAACAAAGAGATAAATGCTGGAAACTTTATCAGCACAATAAACAGACTGAAACCCTTCTTAAATATAAGCAACTCCGCAACCTTACTAAAAGACTTATAATCAAAGACAAACAATCCCACTATATGAAACTCCAAGCCAACCACTCCAAAAACCCCAAACAGTTCTGGAACTCCATTAACTCACTTCTCAACCCAGGTACCAAAAACAACCCCTGCCCTGACACTACCAAGTCTGATCCAGGAATCGCCTCTCTATTTAACTCCTCCTTTACTAACTCTATAGCTGAACTAACCAAGACCTTCCCAAATAATAAGTGCACAGGTTAGTCACTCTTCCCCAGCCTCTAAACCCAACTCACCCGCAACTTTTGAACTTAAACCTATTTCTTCCTCCTACATAAAAAAACCTTCTGTGCAAACTAAAACCATGCTCCAATGCCCCAGATAACATGCCGTCTCACTTCCTAAAAATTGCTGCAGATGGAATTGCCCTCCCCATTAGCATCCTAATCAATAGATCCATACAGGAATCTTATGTCCCCAAGCTGTGCCATGCTGCCTTTATACATCCTTTCCACAAAGGTGGCAAAAATAATAATACATCTATCTTTCGCCCCATAGCCATCCTCTCCCCAATATCAAAAATATTGGAAAAATGCATTCACATCCAACTCATGCCTTTCCTAACCAAAAGCCACCTTATCTCTCAAACCCAACATGGTTTCCATCCTGGCCATAGCACTATAACTGCTCTTCTCTCATCCCAAGATATAGTCAACCATGCCTGTGACTCTGGAAAAATAGTATCTACAGTTTTATTAGATCTCTGCAAGGCTTTCAATACAGTCTCCCATACTCATCTCCTAAGCCACCTTGCTAACCTTAACCTCTCCCACAATACCCTATCCTGGTTCTCAAGTTACCTATCTGACAGATCTCAAGCTGTAAAATGGAGAAAAGGCACCTCAAACTTCCCTCCCACCCCCACTGGGGTTCCCCAAGGATCCCTTCTTGGCCCAGTGCTGTTTAACATCTTTATCAATGATTTCCACTCTGCCATCCCAAATACCAAAATTGTACAATATGCAGATGACTCCACTTTAATCTGCTGTGCCACCAACCTCCCCGAACTTCAAACAAACACTCAAACTGCCTTCTCCATCACTGAGAACTGGATGCTGCAAAACCGCCTATCTCTAAATGCTAACAAATCTAAAATATTACTTTTCTCTCCCTCTAAATCCTCCCTTCTTGATAAAAATTCTTTCCAAATTAGAAGCCATAACAAATCAACCATATAAATGGTTCCCTTCGCCAAACCACTTAGGATAACTATAGATGAACACCTAAAATTTGACACCCATATTCAGCTAAACATTAAGAAAATGCATGATAAACATCCACTATCTCTCTCCTTCTACTAGACAAATTCTCGCCACTACCTATCTTCTTCCCTCACTAATGTATGGCACTTGTCTACTAACTTATCTGCCTCCATCTCTTCCAAAATGGAAAATTGTTATAATAAAATTTCAAAATTCGCCATCAAAGCCAAATACTCCTCCCACCATTGCTCTGCCCTCCAGTTACTAAATTGGCTAGAACTTCCCAACTAGCTAGACTATCTCCAACTTACTACTGCCCACAGGCTATTATTTAACCCTACTAAATGTCCTGCACTATCCAACATCCTACAACCATACACCCCTCACAGGCCACTTAGAGCTGCTTACCTAAACCTAATTACTGTCTACAAACCAAACCACCCTGCTGGACAGCTTCTCCTGTCTTTTTTTTTATCCAAAAAATGGAATTCTCTCCCTCCTTCTTTAAGAACCACAGAAAACTTTGACAACTTCAAATCCCAACTCCATTCCCACCTCTCCTCCAATTGGAAGTGCAATTGCACTTTCCCCACCTAGCCTTCTTTTCTCTCTACTCTAAATTGTATGTCTATACTCCTCCTATTTCTAAACACCTTAGTTCCCCCTGGATACTAGTTAATCTAACAATGTTATCTTGTATGCATAATGTAAATATTGTAAATAGTCTATTTTCCCTTTTCTCCCCTCCCTAACAGTGTACTTATACTGCCGTCACAAGACTCAGATACTATGTAACCACTGAAATACTCAAGTCATCACAAGACTCATATACTATGTAACACATCATGTCTCTGATTTACAATGTAATTGTATCTTTAAATCTTTTATTTTAATTTGTTGTATCGTAATGTGTACTATGTAATGTGGAGCTTTTCTCCCCGGGCCTCCACTGAAAAGGGGCTCCTGAGCCCAGTGGACCTTCCCGGTCATCAAACTGAAATAAATAAATAAATAAATAAATAAATGTAAGTAACTTCCATTAGAGCCCGTAAAATAAGAATCTTAGAATGGTCAAACCCAGAATTACTGCACAAAAAAAATCATAAAACAGCTTAAGACCTTCTTTGTGTGGGATAACTGAAAATAAGTCCTCGACATTGCTAGTAACAAATAATAAATCAACCATATATAAATCATTAGTTACCTTGGATAAAAAATGCCAGGAATCCTGATATAGGTATTTACACTCTTGTGGTACCCCATTCTAGTGAAAACCCACATATTTGGCTATAGGAAAGGTTTTGGATGCCTTGGCATCAACAGTTGGTCTCAGTCAATGGTGGGTCTGAAATATTTTTGTGAATTTTGGGGATACCAGTGATGGTGGGGGTCCTGGGAAAAGGAACTTTGAGGAAGTGTAGATCAATCAAATCAGTCTGGTTATTATACATCAACACTTCAAGTGTCAAATCTATCCTTTGATACGCTATATTCATTTAATTGATAGAAACTTCCTCGTAGGTATTCGTACAGAGTAAAACAAACATCTTATTGATGTAATCATTCACTGCCATAATCCCCATGCCCCCACCCTTGCTGGGTTTCATAACTCTTATTCTTCTGTCTGAAGTAATATCCTTCAGCAAATTCCGTTCTGCCAAACTAAGGTTGGGGGATCAAGGGCAAGTAGGTGACAGACATTTTCTGATATATTCACACATTTTATCAAACAAACTCACAATGGGGTGCAGTAGTGGACTGAATGTGCTAGTTTTCTGCAAGCAGTAGAACAATCCAAATGTAAGTTACATTCATTAAAAAAGAACCCAAAGTTTAACTTTCTAGTATACAATTTCACCAACACGTCATCCAATTTGGCCGGTACAAAAGTAAGACCTTTCTCAGATAGACTAGCCCAACCAGTAGTAACATTCAATTCACTTAGGTTGTAAACATTAACATCATCGGCTTTATTTAATATGATATTGCAAGACCCTGCATTAATATCTATCTCATGTTCCCTCTCTCCCTCCCCCTTCTCACTGATCTGCCCCTCTGTTGGTATGGGGTACATAAAGAAGCAAAACCAAAAAAAAAAAGGACTTGACACCATAAGAAGCTATGGGTGTTGACTAGAAATATACAAAAAGACGTTATAGGCTTGAATGAAAACATTCCCTTCAAGTATGAACAAGAAAAATACTTTATGTTGCCAACAAGGTCGAGAAAAGATCTTGTGAAAACTGTTTAGCAGAAATGAATTTGAAAGCACTGTCATGTACTGTCGTATGTAACAATGTATTTGGCTTAAATATGTTTAATACAAGAGACTGTCCACCGAAATTATGCATAGAGACAAAGCAGACTGCTGTCAGACCTTTGTTGCCTGTGGATTATTAAGTTTCCTTTGGTTCTCTTTTCTTACTTGGCTTAGATCTTTGGTTTCACAGTAACTCAACAAGATGCTGTACTTAGACCATAATCCCCTACCCCATGAAAAAGTGATGGTTTGAGCATCAGTCCCCTCTTTCCCATTTTTCTACATGGGGTTGAGGTATCCCATCAACTACCGCCTCCTCTCTCAATTCAGTGCCACTCTGTTTCCTTCTTTGGTAGTCATGCATGAATGTTGTAGGGCTTGTCTCGCACAATCTATCAATTTCTTTTCAGGATGTCCTTGTTTTCTTCTTGTCTTCTTCTCAATTGTTTAAAATTTTCTTCACCCAATAGTCTTTTGTGTTCCTTCACATGTGTGTTTTGGCTTTTGCTCTGATGTCCTTATTTCTTCATCTGCCCCACAGTGTCAATCCTAAAACCCATCTCAGGCACTTCATAGATTCATGAGTCCATAGATGGTAAGTACCAGGCAGTCATTCTGCATACCATTTCAAGCCCAGCCAAAAAACCTTATTCAAAATTTCCATCTAGCCTCATGGAGGGCAAGCCGAAATAGATGAGAGAATTTGAGACTGCCCATCCTTAAAGGCGGCAAGGGTGCTACTCTGCTTGGCATGTAGCAGAAGTTTGTTCAAGAGGTGAGGGATACACCGGGATATGAATCTCTTATGACAACGTGTCGTGTTTATCTGCTGATGAAGGTTTTGCTCCTTTGACCAAGTATGTGATGTACCATTAGTTCTGCAAAGGAATAGCAGATCAAATAGGGTTGGACCTTTTATTGCACAAAAGGCTAGACATAGGAATCCATGGAGGAGTCTGTAAGAGACTGAGTATAGAGAAAGGGATGCCAGTCTCTTCTGATAACTAATAATTTTGATGCCAGTGGCCACTGATCTTTTTAGTTACAAATCTCTGCGGTCTCTCAAGTTGTGTGATATGTTTAGATAAATACATGTCAAAAGGTGTATTATATTCAATAATGAGTCTGATAAGATATCACCGTAGCTTCCTTCACTGTTCTGCCTTCACTGCCCAGGTTTCTGTACCACATAGAAGTACTATTCTCAGCTTTGTCCTCCTCATTCAGTGCCCTTTCCTCAACCACCCTTCTCAAGATGCACGAAGCTCTTAACCTGTTTCACTTTTTCCCCCGTCTGTCTCAATCTTCAGCTGCTTTTCATTCCCCCATTTGCTGCCATGACAACTGTATTCAGTTTCATCCTGTGTGCTTTCAGGTCCATTCACCTGACATTTGCTGAGGTCTCTTTTCATAGTCTGCTTCTGATGCCACAAGATCTGCATAAATCAGTTCTGTTGGTCTGTCCTCTCCCGTCGCCAGTATGTAAAGCAGTGGGCTGAAAGCTGAACCCTTATGGACATCTACTGCCACTGTTAACCCCCTCTGTGAGTCTGAACACTACGTATTTGTGTCATTGGATTGTTATGCATAGCTGCACTAATTCTACCAATGTCTCAGCATCTGTTGTTCTCTCAGTTTTTCATTTCCTTCTGGCTCTTCATTATTTTGGGTCAGTCATAGACTGATTTTTTTTTTAATGTTTCTTTCTTTATTATTTTGCCTATAATGCTAGCATACTTGGAACCATTTGTCCATACAGTCTACCTGTTGTGTTACTTATTCATACACTATCATCTTGCACCCACCCTTATCTTTTTTCCATAAAGTGGTTTATTTTCCTGGCAGGAGAAGTTAGCTTTTTGTCATTTCTGTCTTGGGGATGACCAGTGAAATGAAAATTGCTGGGCTTCCAGCTGTCTGTCTTTACATTCCTGGGCTGCATTTTTAGTTGTAGGTCACAACTTTTCTTTAGATTATGAAGTGCTGTTGTGTAGTTATGCCCTACTTGGGATTTGCATTGACTGTTACACTGTAGTTATCTTGGAATGGGAATGTTCATTTGTTGATTAGTTAAATATTGTGTTTCATTTGAAATCCAGTTAGTTATTTTGAGTGGTGTTGATAAGAACTATGATGTTTTCCCCTTTCCATAAAGGTTGCATGATGTCTCAGTTATTACATTTAAAGATGTTGGAGTGTGACAGTGAAGGGAGCTTGCCCCCTTGCAAAAATGTATTTTTGTGTTCTGTTGAAGTCTTCAGTGTATACTGTCAATAGAGCCCATAGTACCCGTTTAGTTTAGAGGGATACTGTTTAGCTATGGATCAGTCTTGCTCAGTACCAACTAGGCCTACCTTTGAGGAGTCTGCCTAGTTTCCAGGGTTGTTTTACTGTCTTGAACTAGCATCTTTTTGGAAAAATGTCCTACAACAGACTATCTTACACCCTCCCCTTGAGTAATAAAAGCAGACATATGTCCACTTATTGCACCAATTCTTTCTCAGTCTAACATCTAGCACTTAGGGTGCCAATCAAGCCTTGACAACTGATCAGTACAGGTAGATGTCCTGCCCAAACTGATAGGTAATTTATCACCAAACCACAACTGTAAACATCTTGGGAGGAATTCTAGCCAATGTGCCAGCTATTTGCTGTTTGCACCCTGTCATGACATCAGCACTGGTTGACAATTGTCAAATGTTTATTAACTTGCCATTTCTAGAATGCCCTGCCCCCAAATAGGTTGTCTGTTTTCTGTCATGTTATCTAAGCATTATTGCATGACACAGGATGCATTATGATGAGATGAATGCCACCTTCTGTGGGCTACAGCACAAACCATAGATGAACACTTTACCCATCAGAAAAGAGCCGTTAGCCATAACTGACTGCCCACAGTGTCCTAATGTGATAATATAATAGGGTATTCTTTGTTGTTTGCAAAGGTATCAATTTTATTTTGTTTGCTGTACTGTGTTAATGTCCCAGCTGAAACCAATTATTTTACTTTTAAGGCTGCAGTATAATCATAAGGTCTGTAAACTGTCATTTTGGACTGCTTGCTTCTGAAACATTTATTCCCATTAACAGTAACAGACAAACCTAAGCAGCACCATACAGTCTGTAGTTATGTTTCAGTAAACAGACAGAAGCACTAACTAGCCTTCTTGAAAGTAGTGAAGGTTAAAGAATTAACCCACTGTGACTGCACTGATCATTTAAAGGAAAATAATGAGCTGCTGAAAGCAGGGGTTTCTATTTCAGTTTGTGAAATTTTCCACAGTAGATGCTTATGTTTTCATTGTAAGATGTAGTTCCTTTGGAGATAATAGAGAACACTGGATTGTACATAAGTCATTTTCTGGAATTAAATGCCAGTATTGCTTGTGTTACTACCAACACTGGTATAAAACTTGTTAAGCTTTTTTAAATATACTCAAAAAGTTAATGGAATAACAAAAGATGTTATTCAGCATACGTGTTTTAAACTTTAAGTAGTTATTAGACTCTAATGCCTGTTATTACTGACTGACTGTTATCTTCAGTTATTTACCAGAAAGCCAAACATTTCATAATGGAAAACAGGCAGAATCACAGATGTTAAAATTTAATAGAACAGCAGTGTTTGCATCAACCGGAATTTTTTGAATCATAAGAAGAATGAAGCTGTGACATCTGACATTAACTGAATGTAATTTTCAGTGGTTTACCAGAAGATTAAACATTTTATAAGGGAAAGGGAAAAAATATGAAGTAAAATCAAGGTCATTCTGCAGAATCACTTACAGGAGAAATGTTTTATGTTAGTATTTTGAGTTGGCTACTGATCTTTTTTTACTTGTTTGCTGGGGTTTATATCTTCTTCTTCTTTTGTCTTTTCCCGGTTAGGGGTCACCACAGCGGATCATCTGTCCGCTCATGATTGGCAGTGGAGTTTTACGGTGTTGAGTTGCCAGCCCGGCGCCCAACCTTCCACAGAAGGCACACACATGCACACACTCACACCTAGGGCCAATTTGGAGTGTCCAATCCACCTACTGCAAGTCTTTGGGATGTGGGAGGAAACCAGAGCACCCGGAGGAAACCCACGCGACCACAGGGAGGACATGCAGACTCCGCACAGAAGGCACCCCTGCCGAGAATCAAACCGGAGAGCCTCTTGCTGTGAGGCGGCAATGCTAACCGCTGTACCACCGTGGCCACCCAAAATAATTCTTGTGACTACTTAACCATATCTCTTTTTTCTTTTATTTCTACCCTATTTTTAAACAACACTTTCTTTTTATCCCATTAATTATCTATACCTTTTGAAGAAATTTCTATCTTCCATAAAAACTCTCAAATAACGTCCACTACCCACTTCTTAAATTCCTCTCTTTTAAACGGGTAGGTGGGAAGTGCCAATGTCTCATTTTTACTTTATTACCCCACATTTTTATCTTAGTTATTACTGGGGCATTATCTGAAATAGTTATTGGATGTGTGCCACAGCTTTCAATTAAATACACGTGTTCCTCTGAAATATGATTTTTGTTTAATCTAGATCAATTATTGTATCTTGGGAAATGATATGTAACTTCTCACTGAGTTCTTACTACTGAATTCACATCTTATACCAAATATTTTCATAAATTTCTTTAGGAATCAACCCTCTTTTGTTATATTTCCCTTCTAAGTCACCCAGAAACATCCTCACTGTTGCAAATCAAGTTCTAGTCCTCACCTATAAGTAATATTTCCTGCTGTGCTGGGGTTTATATCTGATGTGTGTTTTATAAAATATTGTTTATGATAAGGTTTAGAATGTTACAACTGTGGCGTGCAGCTGTCAAACTATGCTAGTGCCATAACATTCTAAGCAGCACGCGCACACTACTGTGGTCCAATGTTCTGCATTATAGACGCACTTTAGTCTTGAAGCACCGTAGGACCATATTGATGCTGGTCTTTACAATGCATCATAGGATAGCAGAACCTTCTTCATGGCTTTTAGGTGCCCATTTCATTCCCCATCCTTTCATGCTATCCAATTACGTTTTTGCAAAATGTTTTTACACACTTCATGCACAAAGTGCCTGCACTACTTATTTACACTAGGTCAGTGTTAGGACATTTAAAGAACTGAATATAAAATGTTTTAAATGATAAAACAGCAAAATGTTTCTATAGGTGTAATAAAGTGAGATAAATGGACTGCTTTGACCTTTTAATTAGCAGGAGCAGTTCTTCAAGTGCGTTCCCTTTTTCATACATGTCATAGTGACACTAACTTGAAGAGCTTCTCTTGTTCAGTGCAGACCTGTCTGGATATTACTGGAAATACCCTCAAAGATTGCTTATACCTTCCAAATTACCCCCATATGTTTGGCAGCGAGGTGAATGTACAGAGATAGGTCACAGAGCAGCATCAAGTATCCACATACCTGGCTGGAATGAGTTTCAATACCTAAAGAAACAGGAGTACCTTGTTCTTATTAGTTTAACTAGGTGGTAGAAGTATAGGAGGCAAAAGGTCTGTGCTCATGCCTTAACTTACTTTACTCTTTTGGCATTTATGACTTTTGTAGGAGGATCCCAGCAAGCAGGTATGTAGGTGCTGTCCTCTGCTAAGCCTTATTATACTCATGCCACCCTGAGACACATGCACAGATGGGCTGTGATCAACAAAGTAGTCCATATAAATTGATAACTATGAAGTGGTCATACCTGGAGAACAGGCAGCAGGATAACTTTATCCATTTCCTTTGATTGGGAAACTTGCATCAAAAATAAGAGTTTCATAGTTTTAATGTATCAGAACCACAGCTTTTTAAAAGTTGTTCCTTTCCCCACTGTTGATGTGTCCTCTCTGTTTATGGGGTGTGGAGATGTCATGAACCCCATTTACTTTAGGTGATATTAAACACAGTATCAAAACAGCTTCTTATATTAACAGTCTAATAAGAAGCAGTTTAATTGTTTTATTTATGTTGTTTTAATTAATGCCCTTGGACTTAAGGAGGTTTTACAAAGGATCTGTATCAGAGAAGCTGCTTGCTGGGAAGACAGTTATGTATCCAAATAAGGATATACAAAACAGTGCAGGCTACAGTTTCATGTAGTAAAAGTTAGCAACAGTCACTGCATGAAAATATGCATTTAATTGCTGTTGGATCTTGTCACCATAGTAGCAGCATAAACACTGCTCATTAACTAGCCAAGTGCAACAAAAGCAGGTTGCTAACAATGCAGCTGTTTGGGGTATATGAACACCAGTAGAAAGCTACGGTACTAGTTTGGAAAAATCAGTTAGGAACCTCAGTAGGAGCGGCATGGACCTGTAATCAAATAGGTGGCTTTTTTTTTGTATTTTTAGAGGTATTTTAAGGGGGGATTTTGTGAGAGCCATTACATTTTACTTTTCTTGAGGGATGTGCAGGCTGTAGTCCTGTTAGTTTTAAGGAAGCAGCCAGTGTAAAACATCAATACTGCTACATGGTGTGACATTCATCATGGGGGAGGGACTCCCAGTTTAGTAAATAACCTGTTGTTCTAGTGTCATAACCATGTTGTGGATGGAGATGTCATGACCAGTACAATCTTGTATCTTGGTAAATAATCTTGCGTTCCTTGTTAAACTGACTGGCATGGCCATAAGGAGGAGACGTATATGTGTGAGGAATGATGCCTGTGAGAAGATGGTTAGCTCAGTTGAACATCTATTTGTCTGTCTGATTGTTTGGTAATTAGGTGCTTAGCCTGGTCCAAAACGTACCCCTTTCAACCAAAATACATACCAAACAAATAGAAGAAACCATGCAAGTTATATGAAATATTCTCTCATCAAATAAAAAATAAGGCATTACTTCACCCTCTGCAGCACCCTGGATGATTGGATTAAATCAGCAAGATGTACATAAACTTTGGATGAGTCCATCACTGACTAATAATTGTGGTACATTGGAAAACACCTTGTATAGAAAGTAGTTTAAACATTGCAATAGACACGTACAGCAAAAGCCTTTAGAGTATGCAGTCTGAGTTTCCATGGGTTTAGTGCAGAAGGCATGTTATGTCCTGTGCCTGTGATATGCAGTATAATAGGAGGAGGTCATTAAAACAGGCATGAACAGCAGTTGCATTGAACATTTGGGTTTGTAGTTATTCAAAAGAGAAAGTTGCACAGATGACTAGAATAGTAATGGATCACCATATAGTATGCTGCTACTATGAAGTTAATGGACTTCATCAATGACTAAGCTATGAGTAGGTAAACTAGAAAACTGAAATGAACTTTCAATTGGAGTGACCCTTGTACGAACAAAAAGTTTTGGATGTAAGACAGATGACATGCTACTGCCTAAATAGGCTGAGGATCTCAGTCTGTCTAATCTGCAGAAGTAGATGGTCTCTTGTTAAGGCGTAAAGGCAGAGGAGGAATGATCTCTTTGTGTCTTCTTGGTTTTTAGCACTTAACTGCTCCATTTTCTGATCCTTAGCATGTAAGAATCATGTCTGACCAATGGCCTGTAAGTGGTAGACAGTGGTCCATAATCTGAAAATTTGTAGTACACAGAATTAGGTCTGCCTCTCTAATGGGTCCCTTAATGTGTCAAAATGGTGTTCCATCATGGAATTCAGAGCAAGCATAAATCAGCAGACTTTCTTGCAAAGTAACTTCAAAACATGTTAGTTGTACAGTAAAGAGAGACAAAAGATTGCCATATTCCACTTCAGATACATAGACCCTTTTACCATTTGCCACTTGGGTTTCTGGACAGATGTATCTGAAGTCTTTCTAGCAAAACTTCAATTATATTGAGCTGTTTGCTCTTGTGTGCTCCACACAAATGCTTGTGGACAAAGCTTGATATATCCAATTAAAGGATATTTCTTACTGGACAATCGGAACCTACCAGAGGTATTGCTGCTGTAAAAGTCAAGAGACTATATCACAGGAGAATGTTCTTTGGCTTTATGGTATTAGAAGCTGATGACTGGCCTGAAACAAGTCAGTCAGGACAGACCACTCACTTTGTAATACATTGACAATGTGAGATGCTGATGAGTGCTCATGATTGGCTAATGGTGCATTTGTTTGAACAATGTGATGGCCTCCATCTTGGTTAGTATCAGAATTATGTCCTCTCTGGTACAGTCCCACTGCAGGTGTTTGAAGCCCTCTTCATCCAAGACATCTATTCGTTCCCACTCTTTTTTCAATGCAGGAGCTCAGAATCTTCCAGTCTGCCCTTAGCAGAGTCAGAGTTCCATGAATGTAACCCTTTTCCTCCCGACTTATTTATTTATTCTTTTTTCCAGTTAGTCATCAATCTTCCTTGATGTTTCTGGGAAGCAGCACCACACCTTTCCTTTAACTTAACAGTGATGGCACTCGGCCTAATGTTTTACCTTACCTGCTACCTTATCACTTCATGAATTGAGGTTTCCTCTCCTCTTTGACCTCAGATTTTATTCCCTCCCATATATAGATCTCTACTTTCTTGCAATCCTTCCATTTTCTGTCATCCCTAAACTACTTGCGTTATCCATCTGCCTGGCCTGCTCCATCTTGTCACTGTCTCGTTTCTGTGATGTCAGTAATGCCCACTATCCTGCAATTCGGCTTGTAGTTACCTTTGTTCTTAAGGGAATCTTCCCATGTTGTTGTTCCAGCATGGCAGAACAGTTTGTTTTTTGTTTTTCTTTTATGAGTTTATGCAGCATGAGCAGGGGGTAGCCAGGATTGTTGGAACTACACAGTAGTTTCCAGAATGTAGTCCACCCAACCCCCCAGAGCATTCCCTTTTAGTACTTTAAAAATACTCCTGAAAATGTTGCTAACCAGAAAATCGAAAGTCCATTTAACAAAATATTTAACAATAAATCATAACAAGTATGGTATTTTTTTTAATTATTAGCATATCTTGCACAAAAATTGATTTTAAAATGTGTAATGCATAGCAGATGCTTGGTTTTCACCTCTAAGCAAGACAATGTGATATTTGAGGTTCCTGATTTATGTGTGAAGTACAGGTTAAAAAAATAATAGTTGAATTGGCTACCTACACCAACAATGTGGAGTTAGCATTAGTAGAAGAAGCAATAAGGTAGTGGAATTTGGACCTCAAAAAGTGTCTTGTTCCTACTGAACGTAAAACAATATCCTGAATTTGTCACCACAGCAGCACAATAGCAATAAAATTAAAAGTCAACGGACAGAAGTAAAAAACTTTAATATCCAAGATAAACACAACAAGGAAGAAGGATAATGGCAAGGCCTCCAAATAACGATAAGCGCTTTCGGCAAATACTGCCTTCTTCAGATCGTAAAGCTTAGAGGTTTCTATCACTCTAAAAACATTATTGCAGCCAATAGTATAGTCTTAATGGTGTGATGCCCATTCAACAACCAGCCATAGATACACCAATAGATAGAACCAAATTAACCAAGCCTCCTGCCTTTACCAATAGTAATGCACAACTTCTCGGAGTTGGCCAATCAGTAGGCAAAGATAACTTAACCAGGTCTTTGTACTTCGACCAATAGTAGTACTTTACAATCTAAAACCAGCTCTGGCAAAGATGTTTTCAAGCCTACATTCCGGTTAACTCGCTAGATGCAATAGTGTCCATTCACCTGCTCTTGGTAGTAATGCATCCTTTGGCTGACCACTGCTCAATAATGAACAGAACCATTCTCGGCCAAACCTACAAATATCAGCTAACGGTAGGGCGTCTACTTTTTCAAATCAGCTTTAAAGGGACTATATTGTTCAAACCTGGATGCCGGTTTCCTCTTAGATTAATAATCCATTTCATCTCGCAGAATTCTGTGCAGTTAGGAAGATCCCAACTAACAAACTAAAACAATGAGTAAAAAGGTCACGCATGAAAAGCAATTGGTTGTTAGTTGGGATATTTTGTAGACACCCTAATGTTTATGGATATCAGTTGGGTATGAAAGCCCTGTGTTTCCAAACGTCAAACATTCCTCTTATGCTGTGCTAATGATGCCATAAGAAGGCAGAAACATGCATGTCCACAGCTAGAGGGTTTGGCTTTATTGGCCTGAAATTGTCCATAAGTAGACTTAAAAGTAAAAGAAAAAGTCATGGACACTCAGAATTGCCATTTAGCTGAAACACCTGGTATCCTTAAAGGGTAATTTGCATATATCCCATGTTGCTTCTGATACAAGAGGTTTAAGGTATCACACAGTGGAAAGTCTCGCTTTGCTAGATTTTTCTTTTTGTGTTTTTTAACCAGTTTGTTTTCCTGTGTGACCTTTTTACTCATTGTATTAGTTTGTTAGTTGGGATATTTTGTAGACACCCTTATGTTTATGGATATCAGTTGGGCACGACAACCCTGTGTTTCCAAAAGTCAAACATTCCTTTTATGCTGTGCTGATGATGCCATAAGAGGGCACAAACATGCATGTACACAGCTAGAGGGTTTGACTTTATTGGCCTTATGAAATTGTCCATAAGTAAAAGAAAAAGTCATGGACATTCAGAATTGCAATTTAGCTGAAACACCTGGTATCCTTAAAGGGTAATTTGTATATATCCCATGTTGCCTCTGATGCAAGAGGTTTAAGATGTCACACAATGGAAAGTCTAGCTTTGCCAGATTTTTCTTTTTGTGTTTTTTAACCAATTAGTTTTCCTTTGTGACCTTTTTACTCATTGTTTTACCTGCTAAAACCAGAACAGAACATTTCAGTGTTATAGAACATACTGAGACAGTTTCAGTTGTTTTGGGAATACAAAATTAATGAAGACAAAACAAATGTAACAGCTGTAAACTATGTACCCATACACAAATTGGTTAATCAATACCCATATTCATGGAGGCACTATAACATGAAGTACTTAGGAGAATGGATTTAAGGGGATTCTTTTATGGCTGCTAAGGCTATGTGGGAAGAGACTAAACAAAAGATGATACAAAAACTGAGAAATTGGAAGCTCTGTTTTATGGATATGGATAGCAAGATAAAATCAGTGACATTTTTTAGTCCCTTTAGTTTCATGCACATGTCAGGCATATTTTATTAACCAGATGGGAAGTTGCGGATAGTAATTACTAAAATCTTGAAGAATTTTATCTGGGAGGGGAAGAACAAGCATCAAGTGGAATAAAATGATCCTTCCACTAGAACAAGTTGGTTTTGGATTACCTGATTTGAAGGGGTATTTCCAAGCCACACAGTTAAGGCTCCCACACATACTGCAGCAAAAAGCTAGAATTCAAAGTAGAAATGGATGATGATGAAACAGGAGGAATTTTAAGACATATGGAGAGACTGGGATTTTGGATGCAGATCCTTAAGGAGAATAACAATAACCATACAAGATATATTCATAAAGTAGCAGAAAGTATTCTAAGAACTAAGCTAACACGGGAAGGGAGAAAGGAGATTCTGCCAATAGGGATGACTGCAATTTGGGGTGCTAAGAATAGGTAAGACAGGGTTGAAATTTACTGCAGAAAATTGGCAAAGAAACCAAAGTATTGTGAGCAAATAATTAGAGAGGGAATGGTAATAGAATGAGAAAAGGCCAAGAATTCATTTGGACTGCCAGCTAGAGATTCCCTTCCGTATCAAGGGCTGACATCTAACACATAAATCAACATTCACAGACGTTCTCTCAAAAACTTAGTGAAACACTAGACACCTCAAAAACAAAAGACTGCCAAAACTAACACAGTTTCTGCAGCACCTAAGACATATAGCAACACCCGTCTCTCACTTACCAATCCCTTAAGGCGTAACACTCAAAACCCAAATTTTCTTGGTATTGGCGACGACTCTGTAGTGATACACATGGCTGTCCCACTTACCAGGTTAGATAAGGAGAAAGTCATAGTCAGCTGCCTGTCCAGTGCCAGGATTTGTCAGATTATGCATGCACTCAGGTCTCTCAGCAACAAGTACCATTAGGACTCTGTCATAGCTCATGTTGAAGTGAACAACCTGAGATGTACCTGACGGGACAATATGAAGAGAGACATGATTGAGCTCTCCGAGTATGTGTCCCAGGCAGGAATGTCCTCAGCATATTACCCTCACCTAGAATGATGCTACGGTATAACAAAAAACGATTTATTTCAATAATTGACTTAGTTTATGGTGTCATTCAAAGGGGATCCAGTTTCTGTCAGCCTAGAATGACTTGGTTAACAAACCTTGCTGCTTTGCCAGAGATGGTCTGCACCTGGCACCAATATTTTGGCTGGTAAAGGCTGTTGCCTCCCCCATACTACCTTTTTAGGCAAGGTCTCAAAAACAAATTTGCTGATGTGAAAATCGCCAGCCATAACAAATTAAGGGTTATGCTGTTAAACGTAAGGAGCTTAAACCAAAAACTGCACAACCTGGAAGCACTTCTGTCACTGGAGGATGTAGATGTTTGTGCAGTCACAGAAACCTGGTTCAAGGCCTCAGAGAGTACCCCGACCTTGAAAGGCTACAATGCCTTCCACATCTTCAGACTGCAAAATGAATGCGTGAGAACCAAAGGCGGCAGTGTTTTTATCTATATTAGAGATAAATTCACCTCCTGACTAGTTAGACTGGACAACTCCATGGAGTTAGTCCCTGTTCAGATTAATGTGGGTAAGACCCCCATTCAAGTCATAGCTATAGATTCCCCTCCATGGGTCATGAAGCGCATGAGGCCTACTTGACCAAACTGGAGTCAATCCAAATATTGCCAAACATTCTTGTCATGGGGGATTTCAATTATCCCACTATCAACTGGGAAGCTTACTCTAGCCCTAATTCACTAGCACAAAGGTTCCTTAACTTTGTTAACTCAAATGACCTAGAATAATGCATTCAAACCCCAACAAGAGGAACGACAAATGTACTAGATCTGGTCTTCACTAACACGACAAACAGATGTACCACTGCAACTGTCGGTCCCTCATTAGTTAAATCTGACCACAGATCAGTCACCTTCAAACTGGCACTAACACCAGAACTCACAAATGGTGAAGTCAGACTGAAAATCTTCACCAAAGCAAACTATACCCTCCTAGTGGAAGGTATAAAGGCATTCCAAGCCCCAGCTGACAGTTAAACTTGGTTGACTTCTTTGAAACAGTCACTAAAGCTATGGACGAGGGGAAGACGGTGCACAACACTTACCTTGACCTAGCCAAAGCCTTTGACACTATTCCCCACTCAGGCATAATAGATAAACTCTCCCAGCTAGGCATCAACCCATATGTTACCAGATGGGTAGCTAACTGGCTCACTGATAGAACCCACTCAGTCAAAATAGGGGAAGTCACCTCTAGTAGTGAGCAGTGTACCCCAAAGATCGGTCTTGGGGCCTCTGCTGTTTGGGATATACTTTTCTGAGTTGCAAGCCAAAACCAGTGGTCTGTGGCTTACCAAATTTGCAGACGACTGCGAGCTGGGTACTGTCTTAAATTCCCCTAGTGATGTGAACATCCCCCAAGAAGGCTTTACCCAAACTAATGACTGGTGCCAGAAGCATGGCCTCAAACTGAATGCCAAGAAATGCATCATTATCCCCTGTGGGTAAAATTGCATCCCCACTAATTATCACATTAATAACAATGTACTAAGCATGCAATTAGTTGTGAGGGGCTTAGGCACCCAGGTTGATAGCAACCTGTCTTTTGACCACCACATTACCTCTGTTGTAGAGAAGGCTTTCTAGATGACCCACCTCATAAGTAAGGGTATTTCATCCAGGAACAAGGAGGCCATAACACCCCTGTACTCTTCCTTAATCAGACCTATTATCAAGTTCATTGTCCCCTTCGGCATGTACCTTGCCAAGCACATGCAGCAGATGGAGAGACCACAGAGGTTCCTGACCAGGAAAATCCACGGTCTCAAACATGTATCTTATACAGATAGGCTAAAAGCCCTTTCCCTCTACTCAGTCTCATACAGACTGCTCAGAGATGACCTGTGTCTGGCATACAAGGCCATCTCAGATCCAGCCTTGATGAAGTTGCTGCATTTCTGTATGTCCAACTCCACTCACGCAACCCGCAAGCAAGAACTCAACCTGGACTGTGACATTAATAGAACTTGTTGGCAGGATAGATTTGTGTCCCAAAGACTCCTCCATCTGTGAAATAGACTTGCTGTTCATGTCAAGCAGAGTACCTCTCTAGCCCACTTTAAGAGGAGTCTGGATGACTGGATGGGAAACAGAAAATACACCCCTGGGATCCCACCTGTGTCCCTACTGGACAGGGGAAACAGGTGCTGACTTTGTGGGAACATGGGTGAAATTCTTGGCTAAACTTAAAAGGGCCTCCAGGCCAATAGCCTAGTATCATCCTATGAACCTATAAGTGATAACTACACTAAAGCTTACAATAAAGCCTTGCACAATCACTTGTTTAAGTGTATAAACTCAGCTGTTCCAGAAAGAATGAAAGCTAGAGGCCCAAGTAAAAAAAAGCCACCCTGGTGGACATCCAGCATCAACAAACTTTACAACAAATACAAAATGTTGTTGTGTAAGAAAACGAAGGCGAGGCCACAACAGTGAAAAACGACCCACCTCAGCCTCAACAGGCAAATAAGACAACATGTCAAATCCTCTAAGGGTAACTTGAGAAAAACTTAGCAATCACAGCTAGGGATAATCATAAGGCCTTTTACAGCTATGTATGTAGCTTAAAATGTAGGATCCAAGTATGTGCCAAACTAGTGACTAACGGTGTCACACACAGTGATCCCGCAGAGATACCAAACTTGCTTGCGGCCAGATTTGGTGAAAATTTCACTCCCTTATCCCCTGCAAACTTATCAAAAACCTTGCCCCCAACTTCCCTCCACCCTACAAATCCAAAGAGCAGGTCGTTAAAGACTTGTCTAAGGAAAAAAACACAACCTATAAGGGACCAGATGGCATCCCAGGCTGTTTTCTGAACAAACTAAAACATGAACTAGCATCACAATTAAGTACCCTATTCAATCTCACCCTCACCACTGGCTTTCTTCCTGTGAATGGAGAACAGCAACAGTAATTCTTCTCCACAAAGGTGGCTTAGCACAGACCCAGGGAATTATAGACCCATCAGTCTGACCAGCCTCATCTGCAAAGCCATGGAAGGTATCATCATGGACCTTATAAATAAAGACATAGCCAACCTCCAAACTGTAGATCCAACCCAATTCTGCTTCATCAAGGGCAGATCCTGCCTGTTAAGCCTGTTGGATTTCTTTGAAAATGTGACGAGGCCCATTGATGAGGGCAAATCTGTGCACACAGCATACCTCGACTTGGCAAAGGCCTTTGACACAATCCCACACTCAAAACCAAGAATAGCAAAAACAAGTAGCACTGCACCACTCGTGGTGGTGAAGATAGACTCCTGAATTTATTTAACGCAATTCAATAAAACACAAACAGCGTTTTTGTCCAAGTATTCCTCAGACTTCATCAGAATCAACATATTAAATCAGTCAAACCATATACACACACACATAAATTGATGTAATTAATTAATAAAAACAATTAATGGTTTTTAAAGGGAAATAGCCCAAAAGATTTTTTGGTAAACACGTAAAATGCATATAATACTACAAAACTCCAGCAATAATTTAATAAAAACAACCCAAAATACTTATTTTTTTATACATTGAAACCATAATTATTGTTCAGTCAATAAAAAATTACATAAGGTATGCATTTTTCAAACCATATAAAGTATAAAACATGAAAACCTGAGTGTATATTTTACTAAATTAAAAATATTTTGAATATTTCACCTCTCACAATTTTGCTAGCCTAACCTTTAAAAGTGGTGTCAGGGAAATATTATCATTCAGGCCAGGGGATTTATTAGCCTGAAGTACTACTTGCCAAAAGGTTTCTCTGTAGGCCAATTGAGATTCCCAAAGTCCCCCCCTCAAATTCTTTTGTACCTTCTCAATAACAAAAAAGCCAAACTTAGCATTAGGACATGAGGCCAGATGTATAAATAAAGCATTGTGGTTATTTTTGTTATTAATACTATTCATATGTTCATATATCCTACGTTTGAGTTGCCTCTCCATTTTTCCCACATAGAAACCTTGACATACACTGCAGATAACTAGGTAAACCACCCCAAAGCTATTGCAGTTAAAATAACTAGGGGAAATCAAAACTTTTTGTCTAGACGCTATCAGAACTTCTTTATTCTGTAGGATATAAGCACACTGCTTGCAGGCCCCACACTTGTATGTCCCCTTTCTTTTATATGAGAGAGTAAACTCATAGTTGGCTTTTTCCAACAAATTTTTAATATTCTGACCCTTCATGAAAACCACCTTAATAGATTTATTTTTAAGGTTGATTAAGTCCATAAACTGAAAAAAAAATGTACACTCCCTTTCAACAATAGCTTTAATATGGTATGCATTACCACTAAAAATAGTAATAAAGGATCTATTATAATTTCCATCAATATGACCAAGTGTTCCATGTTGGTTAGAAAAATCAAGACCCCTTCCCAAAATAGGGATATATTTGTCCTTCCTACCTAGTGATGCTTCTTGTTGAATTTTAGTAATAAGATCCTCAGGATAGCCTCATTCCAAGAACATTCCCTTCAAAAGGGAACAATCAAGCTCGAAATAAATTTCAGTCATCATAAGGCTAGCCTACACATACTGGCCTTTAACAACCCCCTTCTTCTGAAAGAAAAGGTGCGAACTAGTAAAACTAATATGTGTAGAAAAAGTGGGCTTTCTATAAATGGACGACTTAAAGCCTTGTTCATGATTGCTAATTATGACATCTAAATAATTCACCTTATCAAAACTAGTCTGGTAGATAAATTAAAAAAATGTGGTAGTTTGATTAATATAATGCACAAATTCATCTAATTTTTCTAAGCTACCTATCCAAAAAATACAGATGTCATCCAGAAACCTAGTGTTGTTGTTGTTGTGTCTTTCGGCTTTTCCCGGTTAGGGGTCGCCACAGCGGAACTCCGGTCCGCTAATGATTGGCAGTTGATTTTTATGTGCCGAATTGCCAGCCCTGGTGCACAACCTTCAATGAAGGTACGCCCATTCAAGCATGTCTCTATGCAGAAGACGCTCTAGCTGAGAGTCGAACCGGACAGCGTCTAACTGTGAGGCGACAACGCTAGGTCCAATATTGGACATACTTACTGTGATACACAAATTTCTTCTCCCATGTCGGTACTACCATATATGCAAAAATGGGAGCACAACTAGCCCCCATTGCCACTCCAGTCTCCTGTTTAAAGAACTCCCCTTCAAAGTACATGAAATTATTTTTCAAAACCAGGTCAGCTAGTTCCAAACACATAAATATATAATTCTCGGTGGTATCAGGGCTGTTCCTAAGGGCTTCCTCAAACCAAGCTAATCCGGTCTCATGAGGAATCACTGAAAATAAGTCCACGACATCAACTAACGAATATTAATTCTGGTGTAATGTACAACATAAAAGGTACAGTAGCGATGCAGGGCAGGAAGATGTAAACCAAAAGATAATCCAATGAAACAAGCGTCCACAAGGCAGATAATAAAAAACGTTGGTTTATTGCAACAAAGAGAATGTGGTAAGCACTTTCACCTGAATAGGCTTCTTCAGATCATATAATTACATCATAGATCCTCTTGATAAACAGAAAAAGGTGCCAAAATCATTACAAAATTCTTAAAGGTACATCACATGAAACCTAATGCTTCAATAACAAAATATCAAAACATGACAAGTAGAATAAAAATCTAAAAATGTGTTATATGCACAATAAATAAACACACCATCAAATGGTTAAAATATAATCGAGCAGAACCAAGTGTGCTCACTTCAATCTCCTGGACTTCAAGAAGGGTCTCAAAGGCACCTTCTCATTCAGCCCAGGGGATACATCTGCTCTAAGCCTGACAATCCACTTACACTCAGCACTTTCCATCTTACCCCTCACATCACCCCCCCCCGAAACTAATGGATATAACATCTAACACTTTAAAGTAAAACATATACGTATGATCAGTGGACAAAACTTGTTTGGAGAGGGCATTCACAGTGTAAAATATCCTGATCTGATAGAGATGTTCCCTTATCCTATCTTTCAGCCTCCTGTCCATCTTACCCACATAAAACGCACTGCAGGCCAAACAGGAGGCTAGATAGACCACATGTGAAGAGTTACAGTCCACAAACACTCTAACCTCATGACTGCTGCATTAAATGGGGTGATGAAAGCAAACATCTCTATCAATATGGCAACAATGATTACAATGGCCGCACGGCACAGTACCAACTCTATCACTAGCCCTGCCACCCACACTCGGATAACATAGCAGCTTCTTCAGATTCGATCTATTCTTATATACAAAGTGTGGGGAGGTACCTACAACATCTCTCACATCCGGATCTGTCGTTAGAACACCCCAGTGTGATCTAATCACATCTTTTAACCTACCCACATCCTTCGTGTAGTATAGCGGTACCCTAAAACCACACACTCTTCTTGTAGTGGCCTCCTGACCACTCTGTCCATCATCCACATTAATCACTGCACTGTCAGAAAAATAGGGTGCAGAACCACAATCTCACAAAATAGAGAGTCCTTTCAGTCCCCTCTCTATATCAGTTGCTTGATACTCTGTAACCTTAAACCTCTCACACAAATCCAAAACACCAGCCTCAAAGCCCTCCTGACTAGGGTTATACCAGTAGGTCCTGAAGATCTGACCTCTCACTATATTACCAAACATGTACCCGGGATGCATGCTATGCCTATGAAGAAAGGCATTATGCTGACAAGTCTTTCTATATACTCCTGTATTCAAGAGGCCACATTCCAACCTCTGGACATAAACTTTCAAGAAGGAAATCCAGGTCTCAGAAACCTCATAACTAAACTTCAAAAAGTGTGTCAAAACATTAACCCTCTCAAGGAACAAAAATAAATTGTCCTTGGTACCTCTCCAGATGAAAAACACATCTTCCACAAAATGCCTATAAAACAACACCTGCCTAGAGAACCCTTCTATATTGAACAAAAACTTAGTCTCCCAAGCGGCCATAAAAAGGTTGGCATAGCTGTTGGCACACAAAGTGTCCATAGCCACGCCGTCCTTCTGCAGATAACACTGTGAGCCAAAACAAAAAACATTGTTTTCTAATACAACTTCCAAGAATAAAACCAAAAGGTCCACAGCATCACTACTCAATTTGGACGTGGTCTTCAAATAATCAGACACCAATTGTATCCCCTCCCTATTCGGAATCACCGTAAAAAGGGACTGGACATCCATCGTAACCAGAAAATAGGGAAGATCAATGGGAACAAGTTTCATACATTCATACAAATCCAATAGGAACTGTTTCGTATCCCTTAAGATACAAACATTAGCATCAACCACTGGACGTAAAAACCTCTCTGCATATAATGAAAAGAGTTCCGTGATCCACCCTCTACATGCGACAGTGGGCCTCATAGGTGGACACCCACTGTTCTTATGGATTTTAGGTAGACCTTGCACCACAGGCAAGAAGGGGTCACTGACTAAAAGATATTCATACAGTTCACTCGTGATGACATTGCTCTTAACTAAGTCCTCCAACATCCCCCACATCCTCTGTACATGTACATCTACAATGCTATGCTCTACAGAACAATAAAGCCTCTGATCCAACAACATGGATGTCATGGAATTATAAAACACAGAATCCATGACACTATGGCACTACAGGAGAGTCTTATGCAGACCAGTGACTGGTGTCTTAGTCATGGTTTCAAACTGATTGTAAAGAAATGTATCATCATTCCCTTCTGTAAAAACAATATCCCTTCACGCTATGAAATTAACAACAATACCCTATGTACCTACAAAGTGGTAAGAGATCTGGGATCATTATTAGACTGCGACCTTAACTTTGACCACCATGTGTCTACTGTAGTAAGGAAGGCTTTCTACGTAGCACACATGATTAGCAAAGACATCACCTGTAAATTCTTACTGGGGATCATGCCCACAACTCTCCTGGACATGGGCAGTCATTAATAAATACAATCCTGTGTACTGACTAGAGTCTATGGTATTACATTGGGATAAAACAGCTAAGCTTGAAATTACCTTCAGGTTGATAGCCTAGTAACCTCCTATAATCATATTGATACCAGAGTATAGGCAAAGAGAAAAGAATAGGGGGATCCTAAGTGAAAGACCAGCACTGGGAAATATTTTAGTAGAATCTAGAACTGAAGCTGCTCTTAAAAGGGGGAAATTAGTAGGGCATATAAAATATTGCATGATAACTATAGGAATCAATCAGAGAAGGTTAGATAGGATTAGGAAGAGAGATTGGATAGATAATTCACAAAGAAACAATGGGAGAATATATGTATGGCTCCCAAGTATCCAACAAAAGCTAGAATAATTAGGATCTGTGTTTGGAAATATTTGCATAGGTATATTTAAACACCAAATAGAATAAACTCCAAAGAATGTTTCCTTAGGTAGACTGCAACTGTTGGAGGTGGAATGGGGAAGAAAGAGGTAATTGGGAACAAGGTTTTTGTGGAGTGGAATGCATTGGCAGACTTTAAAAATTCCTGCAGACTACTCTGTCAGAAATAGTGAACAAATTGGTGTAATTAAGGAAAGGATTTTTTGAGCTGTGATACAGAATCAGAATTGCCTAGACCTAGTAAGGCCTTACTGAGTTACATTTTAGAGACGGCAAAAATAATTAAATAGAAAATGGAAATCAAAGTCTAAACCAACCGTACTAGTACTGAATATATTAACATTCTAAACCAACCGCACTAGTAGTGAATATAGTAACAGAGATAAAAGAACTGGAAGTGGTATCTTTAGAAAAGGGTAGGAGCAAATTACATAGAAAAAATGGGAACTGGGAACAGTACATGCAGAATAAATTTTTGGAGGAGGAATGAGGTTTAAGGGAAGGCAGGAATTGTATGAGCCATGTAATGTTTGCCTGTCAGTGACTATATAAAAGATTATATGTAATGTGTAATGTTTCCAACTGAAAATATGTTATTATGGTTTGTTTTCATTTATATAAATGTATGATTGCCTTTGTCATAAGTGATCATTCAACAAAGATGTTTTTTCATAAAAAAAAAGAATGCTTAGTATCTGACCAAGACACAGAGAATGAACTTGTAGTGTACCTGATTTTTTTTTCATTAAGAGTCTTGTTGAAGTTCTGCATGACATGTAGCTGGCCATAACTAGGTATTAGCATATTTAAAACTGTATCCCCATGTAATGTACAGTGGCCAAAAGCTATGGTCCTTAGATCCACTCCACTGTGTATGGATGAATTAACTAAGTCTAAACTCTGATGGCCACAAGAAGTATGGTCCTTCAGGCCATGTCACTGACATTAACCAAATGGCCCAACAGCATGCATGCATGGAATATTTTTTTTCTTTTTATAGCAAACCATTTACACAGTAGATAAATCAGTTAAATATTATCAGAACAGCAGTTCACTAACTCTGTAAATATGCAAGACCATGAATTAGTGTTTAGTCAAAATAAGGAAGCTCCAACAGAGAAAATCAAATGACTTTATAGTCGGCACACTTTGAAACACAGAAAATCTAAAATGCCCTCAGTCTAAATAGGTCAATACTTATTACGATTTTTTAGTGATGTATCTGAACCATCAGTTTTGCAACATAATAGCAAGTAACTTGGCTGATCTTGCAGCTAATTAAGTCACCTAAGCACTGTTGGAGCTGCCCACAAAAGGGATTGCAAGTCCAGGTAGCAAAACCCCCAGGGGCACTAAAAGATCTATCACTCTCATCCAACTGCAGAAATTTCTTATTGCATTTTTCATCTGGGTCTGACTATCCCAAACTATGTAAAGTCGAATTACTACCTGTAGAAGCATTACCTCTTGTTAAGGATAGCCAAAAGGATAGCCAAAGGCCCCAGGTACATTGAAAAGATACCCTAAAATATATATACATCAGGAGAGCAGTCAAGAGTTAGTTCACAGACCCCTTACAGTAATTCATTAGCCATCTGCAAGATCTCTATTTCTCTCAGGCAGCTCCAGAACTTATTCTTAATGTGTGCTACAGGACTGCCCCATCTACTGCACATGGAGATGTCAGCTTATTTAATTTTCCAGCGGTGCCATGGACCCCAGTACCCTTCCAAACAAAGTTAAGCTGATGCTTTTTAAGCCAAGGATATCTATTCAAATTTCCTAAGTGATGGACAATGAAGGTCTATTGCCTTTTACACAGACTAAAAGTGCCCCCTTTCCATTAAACGTCATCACATGCTCAAAAAGGAGTTGTTTCATCTTGTCACTATACCTGTCACAATGCATGGCATATAACACCAATGCATGCAGTCATTGTCTCACAGCCATAGGGAGCTCATGCTTTCAAGGCAGACTTGGAAGTGAGGGTGGGCTATGAGTTATGATTTCTTTTCCTTGGCATGTACTGATGGTACAGCAAAGTTGGTTCTAGAAATTTTGACAATGAGCTGTCCTTTGATCACCATGTATCCACTGTAAATCCTTTTTGATCGCACAGATTACATCTAAAGGTACTGCATGCAGATCCTGGTATGTAATGTTTCCACTGTATTCTGCACTAATTAGGCCAGTCATTGAGTGTAATGCTCCTTTCTGTATGTATGTGTCCAAACACTTGTCACAACTGAAACAAGCACAGTGCGTTCTCAGTAAAAAATCCAAGGTCTAAATCAGAATATCCATACAAATCATCTCAAATCCTTGTCCCTTTTCTCAATGTCATACAGCGTACTGTGAGGTGACATCTGCCTCGTGTATAGGACTTCTGTAGGCCCTGTTCTGTCAAACATCTTACACAATTACAAGTCCAGTGATGATATAACCCTGTGTGACGAGATCTCAGTATGTTTTGTAAAATAAATAGAACATATTAGAGGGATAGTATGACTTAGAGAGAATACTGCTTTTATCCAGCCATCTTTTACTGCACATAAAGCAAAGTACTTCTCTTACTCTTTTCAAATGTGATTTGGACAAATTGATTGGTAACTGTAAATTCACCTCTGGTTTATTACCCCTGTCCCTCACAGTAAGGAGAAACATGCAAATATCCCAATGTATCCTTGTTCAGTCTGTCTCTGAGTTATTCATATGCAAAATGTAAAGTCTAGAAAATACCACAAGAAATGTCAGATTACGGTTTTTAAGATTCTCACAGATCTATAACCTAGTAAGTACTAATTACCTATAATTAGAGAAGATTTCAGTATCCATTTCCCATCTCCAAGAGGTTCCCAAGGTTATGAATTTCTTTCTTTCTTAACTATGAAGGCCATACAATCTGCTTTTTTCCCTATTCACGGTTTAGAGTGTACCTACAAAAGCACAGTGGTCCCACATATGTGCCTGTATGATGTTGCTTTCTGAAAGGAGCATTTAGCTTTATGGAAGACAGCTATACAGTGCCATTCCTTAAGAAACAAAAGTAATTCACCCATATAACTAGCTCAATGCCAGATGAGACTCACTCCTGAAAAGTTCCTTAAGCAGCCAGGGACCATAACAAGGGGTGATTGGGATTTCCCATTAGAAAAATGTGCATAGTAAAAGCCTCTGCATAGTAGTTGTACCCATTCCACCTTTCATTACTAGATGACAATTTACTTCTTCTGACCCTCCCAAAACAATGCATGATGAGTTTCTGAATGTTGCTCAGACACTTATTGGGACATAGTATGGGCTCATGCCAAAATACATAAAAAAACGTTAGAGCTGAAAACAGTTTTAATTGCTCTCACTTTAACAGGCAGTGATAGGTGTAAATCCCTCCATTCATGAACCAACATAAACAGCTCCTCTCCCAAAGGTTTTAGGTTAAGTATGTGTAGCCATCCCATAGGTAAACAGATCCTCTCCCAAAGGTTTTAGGTTAAGTATGTGTAGCCGTCCCATAGGTAAACAGCTCCTCTCCCAAAGGTTTTAGGTTAAGTATGTGTAGCCATCCCATAGGTAAACAGCTCCTCTCCCAAAGGTTTTAGGTTAAGTATGTGTAGCCGTCCCATAGGTAAACAGCTCCTCTCCCAAAGGTTTTAGGTTAAGTATGTGTAGCCCTCCCATAGGTAAACAGCTCCTCTCCCAAAGGTTTTAGGTTAAGTATGTGTAGCCCTCCCATAGGTAAACAGCTCCTCTCCCAAAGGTTTTAGGTTAAGTATGTGTAGCCATCTCATAGGTAAACAGCTCCTCTCCCAAAGGTTTTAGGTTAAGTATGTGTAGCCATCTCATAGGTAAACAGCTCCTCTCCCAAAGGTTTTAGGTTAAGTATGTGTAGCCATCCCACAGGTAAACAGCTCCTCTCCCAAAGGTTTTAGGTTAAGTATGTGTAGCCATCCCACAGGTAAACAGCTCCTCTCCCAAAGGTTTTAGGTTAAGTATGTGTAGCCACCCCACAGGTAAACAGCTCCTCTCCCAAAGGTTTTAGGTTAAGTATGGGTAGCCACCCCATAGGTAAACAGCTCCTCTCCCAAAGGTTTTAGGTTACGTATGTGTAGCCATCCCACAGGTAAACAGCTCCTCTCCCAAGGGTTTTAGGTTACGTACGTGTAGCCATCCCATAGGTAAACAGCTCCACTCCCAAAGGTTTTAGGTTACGTATGTGTAGCCATCCCACAGGTAAACAGCTCCTCTCCCAAACGTTTTAGGTTACGTATGTGTAGCCATCCCACAGGTAAACAGCTCCTCTCCCAAAGGTTTTAGGTTACATATGTGTAGCCATCCCACAGGTAAACAGCTCCGCTCCCAAAGGTTTTAGGTTACGTATGTGTAGCCAACCCACAGGTAAACAGCTCCGCTCCCAAAGGTTTTAGGTTACGTATGTGTAGCCATCCCACAGGTAAACAGCTCCGCTCCCAAAGGTTTTAGGTTACGTATGTGTAGCCATCCCACAGGTAAACAGCTCCGCTCCCAAAGGTTTTAGGTTACGTATGTGTAGCCATCCCACAGGTAAACAGCTCCGCTCCCAAAGGTTTGAGGTTAAGTATGTGTAGCCATCCCACAGGTAAACAGCTCCGCTCCCAAAGGTTTGAGGTTAAGTATGTGTAGCCATCCCACAGGTAAATAGCTCCGCTCCCAAAGGTTTTAGGTTAAGTATGTGTAGCCATCCCACAGGTAAACAGCTCCGCTCCCAAAGGTTTTAGGTTAAGTATGTGTAGCCATCCCACAGGTAAACAGCTCCGCTCCCAAAGGTTTTAGGTTAAGTATGTGTAGCCATCCCACAGGTAAACAGCTCTGATCCCAAAGGTTTTAGGTTAAGTATGTGTAGCCATCCCACAGGTAAACAGCTCCGCTCCCAAAGGTTTTAGGTTAAGTATGTGTAGCCATCCCACAGGTAAACAGCTCCGCTCCCAAAGGTTTTAGGTTAAGTATGTGTAGCCATCCTACAGGTAAACAGCTCCACTCCCAAAGGTTTTAGGTTAAGTATGTGTAGCCATCCCACAGGTAAACAGCTCCGCTCCCAAAGGTTTTAGGTTAAGTATGTGTAGCCATCCCACAGGTAAACAGCTCCGCTCCCAAAGGTTTTAGGTTAAGTATGTGTAGCCATCCCACAGGTAAACAGCTCCGCTCCCAAAGGTTTTAGGTTAAGTATGTGTAGCCATCCCACAGGTAAACAGCTCCGCTCCCAAAGGTTTTAGGTTAAGTATGTGTAGCCATCCCACAGGTAAACAGCTCCGCTCCCAAAGGTTTTAGGTTAAGTATGTGTAGCCATCCCACAGGTAAACAGCTCCGCTCCCAAAGGTTTTAGGTTAAGTATGTGTAGCCATCCCACAGGTAAACAGCTCCGCTCCCAAAGGTTTTAGGTTAAGTATGTGTAGCCATCCCACAGGTAAACAGCTCCCAAAGGTTTTAGGTTAAGTATGTGTAGCCATCCCACAGGTAAACAGCTCCGCTCCCAAAGGTTTTAGGTTAAGTATGTGTAGCCATCCCACAGGTAAACAGCTCCTCTCCCAAAGGTTTTAGGTTAAGTATGTGTAGCCATCCCACAGGTAAACAGCTCCTCTCCCAAAGGTTTTAGGTTAAGTATGTGTAGCCATCCCACAGGTAAACAGCTCCTCTCCCAAAGGTTTTAGGTTAAGTATGTGTAGCCATCCCACAGGTAAACAGCTCCTCTCCCAAAGGTTTTAGGTTAAGTATGTGTAGCCATCCCACAGGTAAACAGCTCCTCTCCCAAAGGTTTTAGGTTAAGTATGTGTAGCCATCCCACAGGTAAACAGCTCCTCTCCCAAAGGTTTTAGGTTAAGTATGTGTAGCCATCCCACAGGTAAACAGCTCCTCTCCCAAAGGTTTTAGGTTAAGTATGTGTCGCCATCTCACAGGTAAACAGCTCCTCTCCCAAAGGTTTTAGGTTAAGTATGCGTAGCCATCCCACAGGTAAACAGCTCCTCTCCCAAAGGTTCTAGGTTACGTATGTGTAGCCATCCCACAGGTAAACAGCTCCTCTCCCAAAGGTTTTAGGTTACGTATGTGTAGCCATCCCACAGGTAAACAGCTCCTCTCCCAAAGGTTTTAGGTTACGTATGTGTAGCCATCTCATAGGTAAACAGCTCCTCTCCCAAAGGTTTTAGGTTACGTATGTGTAGCCATCCCACAGGTAAACAGCTCCTCTCCCAAAGGTTTTAGGTTACGTATGTGTAGCCATCCCTTAGGTATACAGCTCCTCTCCCAAAAGTTTTAGGTTACGTATGTGTAGCCATCCCATAGGTAAACAGCTCCTCTCCCAAAGGTTTTAGATTACGTATGTGTAGCCATCCCACAGGTAAACAGCTCCTCTCCCAAAGGTTTTAGGTTAAGTATGTGTCGCCATCCCAGAGGTATACAGCTCCTCTCCCAAAGGTTTTAGGTTAAGTATGTGTCGCCATCCCACAGGTAAACAGCTCCTCTCCCAAAGGTTTTAGGTTAAGTATGTGTAGCCATCCCACAGGTAAACAGCTCCTCTCCCAAAGGTTTTAGGTTAAGTATGTGTAGCCATCCCACAGGTAAACAGCTCCTCTCCCAAAGGTTTTAGGTTAAGTATGTGTAGCCATCCCACAGGTAAACAGCTCCTCTCCCAAAGGTTTTAGGTTAAGTATGTGTAGCCATCCCACAGGTAAACAGCTCCTCTCCCAAAGGTTTTAGGTTAAGTATGTGTAGCCATCCCACAGGTAAACAGCTCCTCTCCCAAAGGTTTTAGGTTAAGTATGTGTAGCCATCCCATAGGTAAACAGCTCCTCTCCCAAAGGTTTTAGGTTAAGTATGTGTAGCCATCCCACAGGTAAACAGCTCCTCTCCCAAAGGTTTTAGGTTATGTATGTGTAGCCATCCCACAGGTAAACAGCTCCTCTCCCAAAGGTTTTAGGTTAAGTATGTGTAGCCATCCCATAGGTAAACAGCTCCTCTCCCAAAGGTTTTAGGTTAAGTATGTGTAGCCATCCCATAGGTATACAGCTCCTCTCCCAAAGGTTTTAGGTTAAGTATGTGTAGCCATCCCATAGGTAAACAGCTCCTCTCCCAAAGGTTTTAGGTTAAGTATGTGTAGCCATCCCATAGGTGTATGCAAGTTAATACTCATGTACCTCTGGTTGACCTTACAAGTCTTGAAAAGTGGGCTGTCCAACTTGCTGAGACAGTTCATGGTCACTGCTTTACCTGCAAAGATGTCAGACTTATTCTTGTTTACTGAGTGTCCTGAGCAGGCCATAAGGTCATCAAAACATCCTTAACTGGATCTTCTGAAAACCTTACACAGTCATCAGCAAACATCATTACCCTTAGCTCTGCTGTGTAGGATGTCCATCCAGAAAGGGGCATGGAAGATGTCCTTTCTTACACACTGCTGCAGTATTCCTTAAAATAGGCATATCTTGCCAAGGTTAGCCATATATCCAGCCAGCATACCAAAGCCTGTGCCCTTCCATGTGTCGTATGTCATATGACCAAAGTACAAGGTACATATTGTATTATCCTTCGTGACAGTAAATAACTTCACTCCTCACCCCTTGCCAGTATGCTAACAGTTTCCTTATACCCATACCTCTCAACTGCTATGAATTAGACATAATGCTATGATTTTTGTCCTCATATTTAACTCCGCTCCTCTTAGATATGTGATGTCACCATTCCTCTCAAACTTTCCGCACAAGAAGTTTGGACAAAGCCTAAAATAATGGGGGAACAAATGTCCAGAAATAGGGACCGAATTCAAATATTACTCTGAGAAACTTAGAAACTTGCTAAAATATCATAATTTGTGTTAGGGTGCATTTTCTGAAGGATATGAAGATTGAAATTCAAATGTATATCGTTATTTAGTGACTTCAGTCCTCAATGATTTGCCAGAAAACCCCAAATTTTATGAGGAGCAGACCAAAAATATGAGGCAAAAAAGGGGACATTCTGTGAAAATCTGGACAGTATGGATGTCACTCATAAACTCAGAACTCTTTCATCATCATCTTCTTCTTTCGGCTGTTCCCATTAGGGGTCACCACAGCAAATCACCTGTTTCCATTTCTTCCTGTCCTCTGCATCTTGCTCTGTCACACCAACCACCTGCATGTCCTCTCTCACCACATCCATAAACCTTGTCTTAGGCCTTCTTCTTTTCCTGTTACCTGGTAGCTTCATCCTTAACATCTTTTTCCCAATATACTCAGCATCCCTCCTCAGCACATGTCCAAACCAATGTAATCGTGCCTTTCTGGCTTTGTCTCCAAACCTTCCAACCTGGGATGACCCTCTAATATACTTATTCCTAATCCTGTCCACCCTTGTCACACGCAGTACAAATCTTAACATCTTTAATTCTGCCACATCCAGCTCAAACGCCTGCCTTTTTGTCAATGCCACTGTCTCCAACCCATATAACATAGCTGGTCTCACTACCCTCTTATAGACCTTCCCTTTCACTCTTACAGGTACTCGTCTGTCACAAATCCCTCCTGACACTCTTCTCCACCCACTCCATCCTGCCTGTACTCTCTTCTTCACCTCTCTTCCACACTCACCATTACTCTGAACTATTGACCCCAAGTATTTAAACTCATCCACCTTCGCCACCTCTACTCCTTGCATCCTCACCATTCCTCTATCCTCCCTCTCATTCACACACATATATTCTGTCTTATTCCTGCTGACCTTCATTCCTCTTCTCTCTAGAGCATATCTCCATCTCTCCAGGGTCTCCTCCACCTGTTCCCTACTCTTACTACAGATCACAATGTCATCTGCAAACATCATAGTCCATGGGAACTCCTGTCTGATCTCGTCTGTCAACCTGTCCATCACCATTGCAAATAAGAAAGGGCTCAGAGCTGATCCTTGATGTAACCCCACCTCCACCTTAAATGCATCTGTCACTCCCACCACATACCTCACCGCTGTCACACTACCCTCATACATATCCTGTACCACTCTTACATATTTTATTAATAAACATAAACTAAGCCTATACAAAAATTCAGTACCACCAACTATATAGGGTCTAGTAAATACCCTCTGTTGTGAAAAATAAGAAATTGCTTCTCTTTTTGAACCTTTACTATAACTATTTTAAGGCCACTGCTATGATTTTTAAAGCCTGTGAGGTATGCTCTTACCTCTTCTGCTTTAACCATATAGGAACTCTGTCTACGTCTGGTTTATAAAGATGCAGGTGAAGATTCTTAATAATTACTTATTCCTTTTTAAACCCCCAAGTTTGCTTCTCTTCAGTTGCATAAATCAGACTGACAGAGCTTTACATATAACAATAATAATCAGTACAAAAAATGTATTACTCAAAGGTTTTGCATTTTAAACTTTTTAATCCCACAATAACCAGCTTTTAACTTTCCATTAACACTAATTAAATAATGGATTTAGCTTTGATCTGTTTTCATAAGGCGTATTTCCATAGAAAACCATACTGGTAATATTATTTTAACATTCATGCTTGCTTACAATGAACAGTTAATTGAATTTTATTTTTTACTCAAAACATTATGAAACAAAGTTCTTCATGAGCTAATCAAGCTAAATACATGAAATAATTCAGACATGTTTATTGAGTGCAAGGTGTTTCATTAACAAAAGAATAAATTCACAGCATCAAATGGCAGCATGCCAAATGTAAACTTGTCCAAGCTTTTTTGCCTACCAAGGTAAACCAAGCCTTTTGAAAAACAGGGAAAAAATAATCCCAATTTGGAGTGATTTTCCCACCCTCACCTGAATGAACTTAATATAACCATCTCTGAGGTTATTGTAGTTCTGTGAAAATTGCAGGTTCTGCTGTCTGAAATAGCTATTTTGTCCAGTTAATGAAATGGTCTTTTTAGTTACTTCACAGAAATGGGACCTAGGGAATAGTTATTTGAGCATGGCAGTACTTAATTTCCTGTAGTTCATAAATGGTATCTATAGCTGTGCCCTACTACCACAAAGCCACATGATAAAATTATTTATATTTAGTTATGAATTGTGAACACAAATCAGAACAATTTTTGAAATAGTGTGTGCTTAAAGCATGAAACAGACATACCACTGTTAAAAAAAGTACCAAACCGCATAACAGCTAAATACTATAAACCATGTTTATGTGAACCTATGGGAAAGGCTGTAATAAGGTAAAACAGAAGGCTAGTTCATTTATTGTCTACTGATGTTTAAGTGTCTAGAGGTGTTGCTAATGAATGAGGGTAAAGAGATTCAGGTAACTGACCACTCTGCGGTGTAACACCAACTGTATTGCAGGATTTATATCAGACTGAGGTGTGGAAGCAAGAATTGAGTTAGAATGAAGCTGTCAATTTACTGGTCAGTTTGTGTCCTCATCCTCCCTTGTGGTCATCAACTTGACCAAAACAATGAGAACACAGAGAAAAGCAACCTAGATGAGGCTCCTTTGCAAGGTAGCTAAACCCATTCTCTTTGATAGAATGAGAAATTTTTAAGCCCAGAACTTCTGAGTCGAGCCACTGCTCTGTCATGTCAACAAGAGGCAGTTGAGGTGGTCTGGGCAGTTTATAATAATGCCTACCAGAAGACTCCCACTGGAGATGTACCAGAGACAATTTACCATAAGGCCATTCCAAAGTAGACTCAGGCATCATCTCTCAGCTTACTTAGGAAGTCTTGAGGATCCCACAGATGAAATTAGCACTGTTGTTGAGAACTGGTAAGTATGATCTTCCCTGTGTAACTTCCTGCCATCATGACCCTTAGCAAGGCACATTTTAAAATGATGATGATTGTCAATGTAGAAATATTGTTTCCTAATAAAAGGTTAAAATGCTACCTGGAAAAACTATAATGATTTTAAGAACAGACTGATTAAATGATGACTACAAGCTGCACAAAGGGCAAGCTTTCATCTTGAGTGAAAATTGACATAGTCACTGCCAGATGTGGTGCCTTTGAACTGTATGGGGAGACCATCTGTTATGCACTTGTCTATCATATTGGCAAATAGGAATTGATAACTTCTTCCTGTAAAGACTTGCAAGATCATTTTTAAGACAGTTGCTTCAAAAGGCAAATGTGTAGGTGTGAAGTTCCATGTGTAGTATATCTGTGTATATATGAGCCCGTGTTCATGCATGTGTGTTGGCGAAAGCATGTATGCATGTTTGTGTTTTAGTAGAGAAAATGAGTATTCGATTTCAGGGGAAATCCATAGTGGGTAACTTATTTTGTTTTCTGCTGTTCACAGCTTGGCATAAACCTGACAGTTCTATATGCTCATGTGCTTTCAGGCATTTATGCCTCTTGCCAGTGCAAAAGGTGATGCCATGCATCAAGCTAATTGCGAGAGGAATAAAACCGCTTATTCTGCTCACCTCTGTTCGACTTGGAGGTGAGGTTGTGCAAGCTGTTGCATGTGCTTGATTATTTTCCCCATTGCACATGATCTGTTGATATAGATTGAAGGTAGCCGAGGCACCTCTACTTGGGGGGGGATCTATAAGGATGCCACTTGTGGATTTGAGTCACATCTCCCACTCAAGCCCATTACACACCCTAATCCCTTGCACCACAGACAGTACACACAAGTCTGGAGAGACACTGCTTCTCCATCAGGCTGTTCTGCAAAGAGCAGTGCTTGGCTCTCAGGCACACTGTTCTCTTACTGCACTCATGCTATACAAAATATTGAATGGGGCTGGTCTTCCTGTCCTAGAAGGATTAATCTTAGCTGCATCATTATAGGTGCATAGCATTAAAGAGAGTGGGGAACAATTTATTATTTTTATTTATTTATTTTACATTTGTTTACTGGGAAAGTCTGAATGAACACATGTCCTTTTTCATCAGTGGCCAAGGAAGAAAAGCTTCACATAAAATACGAAAAACAACATACAAAATTAGCAATGATTCACATACAGTATAAGTAACATACATAGTTCCATTTAAAGCATACAAATTGCTATGCTTCAGGTACAATATAAATGACATGAGCAGTTCTAGACAGAAGAAGAATATGCAAGACTACTATACAGGTACAGTTTTCCTAGACTTAGATACCATTTGTACTACAAAGTACTGATAAAAGGCTTACCAATTATAAGGCATATGTAGGAAGAACCTGTTTAATCAGGAACCATACATGGACATATCCATTTTTTAGATAGATGATTTTTTAGTATTAGTTTGAACTGAGGTGAGGAAGTGGTAGATGTTATATTGGTGGGTAGTGCATTCCAAATTTTGGCTATTTAGTTGGAGAAGAGAGATTCCCCAGCCTGATTGTTGGCCACAGAAACTTTTAACAGGGATTTGTTACTGGATTGTAGAGTTCTGCAACTGGAGTATGGTTGCAATAGGTTGGGCAGGGCAGGTGTGTTTTCTTTGTGACAGAATTTTGTGAGCCACAGTTAGTTGGGACTAAAGCAAGGTTTGGGGAAGCTCAAGCCAGTTAAGCTGCTTGAGTGCTATACAGTGATGTGCCCTGGCGGTTGAGTTGGTGGCAAATCTAGCAACTTGAGTGCTATACAGTGATGTGCCCTGGCGGTTGAGTTGGTGGCAAATCTAGCAACTTGAGTGCTATACAGTGATGTGCCCTGGTGGTTGAGTTGGTGGCAAATCTAGCAATTTTGTTATAGCATGTCTCAAGTTTTGCAAGTTCAGATTTTCTCAGATTGGTGAGTATGGGTGATGCATATAGCAGAGTGGAGACCAAGTGGGTTTGAGCTATAGTGACTTTTGTGTTATTTGTGAGATATAGCTTATTCCTGTAGAGTATACCTAGTTTTTATGCACTTTTTTATGGTTTGAGATATGTGAATATCAAATCTCATACAGCTGTTTATTTCCACCCCTAGCAGTTAAGTGTGATCAGTGGGAGTGATGACGGTCTTATTTGATGATTCGATTTTGAAAGAGGGGAAGAGGCAGTGGTTTTGGCTGGGTGGAAGAGCATAAGTTTTGTTTTGTTGGGGATCAGGATAAGATGAGAGTTAGTAATCCATGTTTCAAATGCTGGAAAGGACTCTTGTGTCAGTGATTGTAGTTCTTGTAAGGAAGGGGCAACACATATTGCCATGGAGTTGTCAGCATACTGAATAATGGATGAATGTAGGTCTGAGGTATGAAAGTTATATCTGAATGATGAGATGGGCCTAGTATGGAGCCCTGGGGAACACCTATGGTCACGGGAAGAAGGGGGGGATAGATCTCCTTGCCAACGTACTGCTTGCTGGCGTTATAGCTTTGGAACCAAGCCAGTATAGTTGGGAAAATTTTAGTTCTGAAAGGGTGGCTAGGAGTTTGTTGTGTGAAACCATGACAAAAGCTTTAAATAGGTCTAAGAAAATAGAGCACACATATTTGTGATTGTTTCTGTGATGATTTATAGTGTTGGTGAAAGGTAATAAAGCTGTAGTGGTGCTGTGGTGAGGATGGAAACCATGTTGGGTTTGGGCTAGTAGCTTGTTTGTTTGCAGATAATGCAGGAGTTGTATGTGTACAATTCTCTCTAAAATTTTAGAGAGGGGGGTAAGACAGCAATAGGGTGGTAGTTAGCAAGCTCTGTAGAGTTGCCTCCTTTGTGAAGTGGAATTATGTGGGCAGTCTTCCAAATGGTTGGGACTTGGCATTCTGATATGGATCTGTTCATAAGTATTGAGACTGGGTAGGCTATTACTTTAGCTGTGAGTTTTAGAAAATGTGCTTGTAGATTCTCTGCTGCTAAAATAGTGTGTTTTAATTTTTTATGCAATCATTTTATTGTTACTTTTGAGACAGGCTGTAGGGAGAAGGTATTACGGTCTTGTTTTGGACTTAGCATATCTGTGGTTGAGGAGGATGGCTGTTTTTAGCTAAGGCTGATGTGGTTTTAGTAAAGTATTTATTGAATTGGATAGCACTGCTTTCTGTCTTATTTGGGGTAGTGGGTTGGAGGGTACTAGCTTTACCTGGTTAGAATAGGTTGTTAATTGCTGACCAGAATTTTTGACGGCTCTTTTGGTGTTTAGTTTAGATGTTGGTATAGTAGTTTAGTTGATCTTGCTTAATTAGTTTTCAGCAAGAGTCATACCACTGCAGGAGTAAGAAACCCCCAACCCATTATAGAGTTGCAGTTAAAAATGATACAAATAACTTTGTTTGGTCTTTCACAAAGATTTGGTGTCCATTAAAGCCAGCCTTCTGTTTCTCTCAAAAGTGGTATTACCGCTGTCTTTAAACCACTCCTTATACCTTCCTGTTTACAAACAGGATGGCTATGGGTAAGCAGACTGTTTCTTAGTGAATTGTGATCTGCATGGTCTTTAGGACGGCTATGGGTAAGCAGACTGTTTCTTAGTGAATTGCGACCTGCTTGGTCTTTAGCTACTGAAAGAACTACTACTGTCCATTAGAAAATGCTGATGTTGAAGGCCATTTTGGAAAGGGTGTGGCTGCTTCCAGTGCCTGTTGCAAATATGTGTTCATATGCATTACAGGCACTTGTGCCATGGCCACTTGGCTGACTGTTCATGCTTTACCAAACATTGTCAGTTGGAGCATTATTCCAACAGTTGGGCGTCCTTTGACACCACAGTGTTGCAGTTTTTTTTACTTTTCTTTGGCTCCATTTTCCCAGTAAGGTTTAATTTGCATTACTTGGATTATTTCTAGCAGTTACCAGTTACACGATGCCCTCAAAATCATACATGGCAGATATGCACTCACCATATCAGTTGATGTTTTGAGATGGCTCTCAGCACTGGATGTTTATCTCTGTTTTCATCTAAGCAGCATCTGGATATGGTCTGTCTTGTAATTTTGGCAGGTATATAATTTTATCATCTAGTTTATATCCTTCACGAATGCTTACATGTGCATATGGTCAAAGTGAGGAGCTCAAGCAGTCATGCATTCTTCTGTCCCAAAATGTGGCATCACAGCACTTACCAGACGAAGGCATGAGCTTTCCTAACCAAATGCCAGGACCTAAACAGGACTTTTAAACATTTTGCATAGCTGTTGATGTCAGAATAAGTAATACCTATATTAGTCATTGCAGTGAACCTTCTTACAGATGAGCTGATACTGTCACTACATAACTGTTATTGTTAGTATTTAGCTGTCAGTTTTTGATCATTTGTGTCTTTTTTTAACAGAGATCTAAAGCTGGATAATGTTTTACTGGACTCTGAAGGTCACTGTAAACTGGCAGACTTTGGTATGTGTAAAGAAGGGATATCTGAGGGGCACACAACCTCCACGTTCTGCGGAACACCTGACTACATCGCACCAGAGGTATGGCATCTGGCATGGATTGTGTATTTCGAAATTTAGAGCTTTGGCTAATTTGCAGCTCTAATCACCTCTCTTAAGTAGATTCAAGACTTAGCTGATTCAGTGTTTGGAAAGCATTTCACAAATATCACTGCATATTATTATTGGTATTGTTTTCAGTACTGTGCATACTATGTCAAATCTTTTCTTTTTCTTACACTTTTGGGTACACCTTGTGTCATTTGCTATCCTTGTCAGACGCTGTTTCTGACAATGCCATTGGCTGATCTGTGTTCTGCATTATCTTAATCTATGTATGGTTATGATTGTATTAACATTAGTCATACGGCTGATAAGGCATGATCTGGGAATCATGCCTTATTGTAGAAAGCATTGAACATGGAATTCATACTTAACCAGATTTTTCTGAAATATTAAGTTTTGGTACTGCTTAGCTGGAATGCATGCTTTCCACTGTGCAAGATTCCCACTGATCACTAAATGTACCATCCACACAGCATCAGTAGCTGTTTTACTCTGTGTAGACGTCTTCCTCATAACTACTTTCACTTACTGATTACACATCTTCACTACTTACCTCTAAGTCATAACATGTCCCATTTCAATTATTCCTTTCAATAAATTTCATTAAGCTCATTCATCTGTACCTTCATTTTCACTTATTACATCCCACCTCACCTCTTTCCTGTACTAACCAACGTCTACTGATACAACCTCAGCTTCACTTGGATACTCATATTTGTTTGAATTATCTATAATCCTACTGTATGCCATCATAATTCTGCCTTGTGAAGCAGTTGTTTCCTCACAAATTGTGTACAATGTTGTGAGTATACTGTAAAATGCCTATTACAGTTTTTCAGTAACTTCTGTGCTTTTCTATGTATGTCAAATGCATCCATAACTTGGTCCAAAATGTTTCAATTAATCACTTTAAATGTACTGAATTAATAATCTTTGCTTTATATCTGTTTAACTCTGTAACTCCACTTCCAAGTTTTTATAATTATGCAGTTGTTATGTCTAATTTGGAACATTTTCCCCTGAGGCTCTGCTAAAAAGAGATTCTGGGACAGTTGGACTTTTGCAGTAAATGAACGAAAATAAAAAAATAAATAAATTCTACACCAAAGAATAAGCTTAGTCATTGTACATTAGATAGTTTTGTTGCATGCACAGACCTCTGAGAATTAAAGTATATTGCAGTACATGGGGCACAGTTTTTGCACTCCGTTATTCAAAAAAAGACAAACCAGTTAAGCACTAGAGTGGCTCGCCACCCATCCTTAAAAATTGTTAAGCACCCCTCCTAAAGTTGTTAAGGTCAGGTCTAGTGCCAGGCAGTAAAATCCACCAATATTTACCAGCAAATGATAGAGGCAGAAATAAAAATTTGTTTCTGCCTGCTGTCCGTACCAGTAATGTATCCCCAACTTCATCAAATAAACTTAGCTACTAGACTAACAGGATGTGTTGGCATCCATTTTCTGAAGCACACGGACTCTGAAACTCAAATGTATGCTGCTATTTAGTGACTTCAAACTTTGTTGGTTTGTACAAAAAACAGATTTTTATGAGGAACACAAAAAAATATGAAGCAATAAACTGGGTGTTCAGCAAAGATCTGGACTGTTGCAAGGCATGGAGATGAGTGTAAATGTAATGGACTGCATTACACTACCTGTCTGACAGAGTCTGCTAAATGTTTTATGGTTTTGAAACCCAGCAAACCACTTTGTGATTTTTTTTTCCTTGTAACCTGTATGGAGCAGATAAGGTTCCATGTACTACAAAGTATTCTGATTGTGTCACCGATCATAACCTTTAATTACGAGTTCTCAGCGTGGGTGCCAAGATTCACCTCTTTAGCTTTGCTCTCGAGGTGAGTTTCTTGGCATTCATGCTTCAAACCATAATATACAGGTTATAATCGGTGGCCCGATCATAATCCTCTATATTATATGCAGGTTGCTGGAATTAAAAGTGGAATTTTGAACTTTGTGTTGTTGGATTGGTTTACTGTGCTGGAACAGACTTGGCAGGTGGTCATTATGTATTTGGCCGATAAGGACAACATTTAGAGCAGTGAAACATGCCTTGAAAATTCAGCTAAAAATTGAAAATAATTCTTCAGCTTAATGTACAGTTTGATTAAAGAAAATCATAACAACAACTTTTAAAGCCAATTCAATTTCTTGAACACCATTCTGTAGCTGGCAGCATCTTGTTTCAGCTTTGCTTTATCCAGCCATATAGTTTATTCTTATTTATGCATCCTTTAATGTTCTTCTATTCTTCTTATACAAGATCTTTGCCTTGTTGGCTTGCCACATGACCTGCTTCTCTTTCTGTACGGCCATATTTTTTAAAAGCTTCCATGTCATTAGTAGATAAACTTCTCCTGTTCTTGAGTCTAAATTCAAGGATGAGTTGGCCAAGACTGTCAACAGTGTATACAGTTAGCTACCAAGTGGAATGCCGCATTTTTTTGGCATTTTGCAATTCTAACTGCACAGATGCTGTGAAAAGGGCAAGAGGCTGAGGCATTCGCCTGTGAAAGGTGGAGTGGCTGAGGCTGTCCTTCTGAGTTGGGGTTCTATGATCAACACTCTCAAGACCTGATGGATAACCCCTTAAATTCAAGTCCTCACCAGTATGGAAGACCTTTATATCCCTTATCAACCACCTTCTCTGGTGTATGTAGGGCTCATAATCCTCTCAAAAGAAGCCACCACACAGACTGAGGATGATATCCCGAGTATCATATGGTCATCCCCCGCTGGTGCCTGCAAAGTCATCCAGGTTGCTTACTTGCTGTCCTGTTCACCAGGGATGTCCATTTGAGTCCACTTCTCATAATTGCCCCAGGTTAGGAAGCATAATTTGTAACTAGTTGGATGTTCAACCATACCTTATAGCATTAAAGCTCTCTGTTAGGAAGGGCTATGCTTAGGAGTCAAACTGTCTTCACTAGCTCTTTGGAGAGGCTAGACTCCTCAAAGCTACAATGGCACCCCTCTCTCCTTTAGAGCAATGCCAAAGGTTCTCCTGTTGCCTTTTTCTTGAAGCTGAAGAGGGTAGACATTTTCCATCAAGCACATTTACTGTGTCAAGTTCTGAGACGTGACTGTCCAGGAGGTTATATTCTTGGTGAATCAGGATATATGGATGGTACCACTGGTAATGACACCTGATTTTAAGATATCAGTGTTTAGGGTTTACACAGGAAATTCCATCCGTTCCCTTTAGGTGGGCACCACTTTAAATGCCAAGTGTTGTCATTTGGTTTTTCCTTTGTAACAAGGATATTCAGAAAGATTTAAGACTACTAGCAGTGGCCTTGCAAGAGAAGGAACTCCATGTGTTCTACTGCCTTGTTGACTGGCACCTGGTGGTCTCACTGAGTGACTCTGATAGCATCCCAGAAGTGGATACTCATATGGCTACAATTTCTGGGCATGAACATAAACTAAGAGAAGTCCTCCATTACCACATATCAGAAGATTGTTTTCATTGACAATGTCCTGGGCACTCACCATTGTTGTTCATTCCGGCTAGTTGAGAGAGCCTAGGAGGTCATGCCTTTTGTAGCCTTGTTTAATGGTGAGATCCTACAGAAAGGCCTCAATGAGACCAACAACTGATGTCAGAACCATGACCTTAAGCTCAATGCCAAAAAATGTGTTGTCATCCCCCTTGGGAAAAAAAAATGGTACCCTTAAATTACCACATTGATGGTAGTCCACTGAACACAGAAGTCGTTGTAAGAGATCTGGGAATACAGGTTGACAGCAACTTCTCTTTTGACCACCACATTGCCACTGTGGTCAGAAAGACCTTCTATGTGGCACATCTCATTACTAAGGGTTTTGCATCCAGGATGAAAAATGTCATTGTCTCCCTCTACTCTTCCCTCATTAGGCTAGTCATCGAGTACAATGCTCCATTTGGCATGTAGCTCACTAGACACCTGCAACAACTGGAGAGTCCACAAAATACCTCACAAAGAGGATCCTAGGCCTTAAACACTTGTCCTGTATGGACAGACTCAAAAATCTCCAACTATTCTCTGTCTCATATCACCTACTTAGAGGTGATCTCTGCTTGACTTACAGAGCCATGTCTGACCCAGCTATGTTAGAAATGCTACATCAAAAGAAATCCCAATCCCTCCGCACCACACACTCCAGAGACCTCAACCTCATTACCACAATCAACAAAACATGCTGGAGACAGGTTCATAACCCAAAGACTGCCCATGCTATGGAATACACTTCCCATACATGTCAAGCAGAGTACCTCAGTGGCCCTCTTCAAGAGAAATTTTGATGAGTGGATGGGAAATAGAAAATTCACCTGGGGATCACTCCAGTGGCTCTACTCGACAGAAAGGTCGAGTGACAAGATGCCAGGGTAATCCTATGGGCTAGGCTTGTAAAGACTCCTGGGCCATTAGCCTAGTACACACCTATGAACCTGTGAAGAATGTTGGGGCTCAAGCCCTCCTGCATCTTCTGATTCTTATATCCAGCACAGTTTTCATGGTACCTTATACAAACATGAGGATTTCAGTGCTGCAGGGGAATGTGAGGTGTCATTGGCAGCAGAGCATCACATTCTCATGGATGTTGTGTGTACAGACTCCTGTCACCAGCCTCCATAGTGGTCAAGGAAGGTCTTTACTTCCTGCAGCTCAACGTTTTAGAGATGCTGACAAATGATGCTTTATTGGTGTGGTGAGAGCTAATTTGTGTTGTTCAAGGGAAGTAGTCCTTCTCTGCAGAGAGGGCTTTATGTCAGTCATTAGGAACTAAGTGCAGGTTGTCTTAAGTTATCAAGGCTGTAGAGTGAAAGTTATTCCATGACCACGCAGTTCTTTTGACATATACCTCATGAAGCACTTAAGCCAACTCAAGAGACCTCAGTGTTTTTTGTCTTCAAAAAGATCTCAGTTGTTAGTACTCTTAGCTATCCTGATAGACTAAAAGCCCAGTCCTTCCTTGCAGTCTCATATAGGCTGCAGATGATGATCCTTGCTTAGTATATAGTCCTATGAATGACCCTGTACTCTTTGAACTTCTTCACTTGAGTAGAACTGTGGCAAATCAAACAACTACCCTTCTGAGCTAAGTCTATACCGTCACATTAGCAGTACCAGCTAGCATGGCATGTACCTAACCCAGTGTATCCCCCATGTCTGGAAGAGACTTCTTTTACAAATCAAGCTGATTGCCTCCCTGACAGCCTCTGAAACTAGTGTGAATATCATTATGGGTGATGGCAAATTGTCACCTGTGATATGTAGGGAAAAATCTGCTTAATAGCAGACACTGTTAATCTTCCACAGTATTGGGTGACATGGCTGAGCTTCTCCGTAATGCCCTTGGCTTTAAACTTAGCTGAGACTATATACAGCTCCAACACAGTCCTAGATTCTTGCTGTAGAGTATGTGATCCTGCAGCAACTTTCTGACTGGGTTGTACAGAAGCATATCCAGTGTGTCAGGTTCCGGGCCATGACTTTCTTGAAGTGCTGGGAGCTGTACACTGCCAAGATGAAGAGATTCACCTTTAGGATGCAGTTCTGAAATGTAACTGCATATTATATTCCTGGATATTTTTAATTCCGTAGCTCCCCTCAGGAAAAAAAAAACAATCAAATCTCACCATGCACCTTGGCTTTCTCATTCCACCCAAGCTATTAGTACATTAGGGATATTGCATGAAAAAAATGGTTGAAATTTAAACCCCTCAATCAAGTATAAGCAACTTTGTAACCTCACTAAAAAACAAGTCGATGAAGACAAAAAAAAAAATCTACAATCTAAAACTTCAACTAAACCTTCAAAATAATCCTAAAAAAATTCTGGAACACCATTAACAAGATCCTTAACCCAGGTTCTCCCAGCATACCAAACCTGTGCTTAAACAACTCTTTCTCTGAAACCGCCACTAAGTTCAAGTCCTACTTCATCGACTCTATAAGCAAATTAACCCAAAATTGTCACAACTCTAACCCTACACTTCCTGTCCAACTCCCTGACAACAAACCTACTCTTTCACTCAAATCTGTCCCTACCACCTACATTAAATCTCTGCTTACCAAATTCAAGCCCTTCTGTCCCTCAGCAGACAATCTCCCTGCAGAATTCCTAAAACTAGCAGCCAGCTCAATAGCCTACCCCATCTCTATCCTAATTAACAAATCTATACAAGAATCTATAGTCCCTTCTATCTGGAAACAAATCTTTATTATTCCATTTCACAAAGGCGGGCAATCCATGGAACTTACAGAAACTGTAGGGCTACAGCAATTCTGCCTCCCTCTCAAAAATACTCGGAAAATGCATTCACAGGCAACTTCATGGACATCATCTTAATAGAAATCTACTCACTTCAACCCAACATGACTTTCATCCTAAACACAGCACAACTACTTCCCTAGTCTCCTTTACTCATACTATTATCAAAGACAAAATAACAACCCGGAATCCTCCCTTTTTCTGCAGCTCTACAAAACCTTTGAGACCATGTCTCACCCCATGCTTCTCTCTAAAATATCTGCTCTTGGTTTCTCTAACTCTACTCTCAACTGGTTTTCTAGCTACCTTTCTAATCTATGTCAGTCTATCTAGTGGCCTTCCTCCTTATCCAACTTCTACCCTGTTAACACTGCAGTACCACAAGGTTCCAATCTTGGTCCAATACTATTTAACATCTTTACTAATGGTCTTTATTCATCTTGTGCTCATTCCCCTCTAATACAGCATGCTAATGAATTCACTGTCATCTGCTCATCCAACAGTCTCTACACATGCATTCCATTACCCAAAAATCCTTTAACGCTATTGAAAGTTGGCTAAATGAAAATCAACTCATACTTAACCCCCCCCCCCCAAAACAACAAACTACTTCTGTTTCTCCCAAAATCTCAATCTCACCTCAAATCATTCTTCACTGTTATATCTTTTGATAACTTTAATAGAAGTAGCGACACACAGTAAACTCCTGGGCATCATCATCAATGGTCAACTGAAATTTGATCTACATGTTCAAAATCGTATGAAAAAAATCACCAAAAACTTGGCATATGTTACAAAACAAAAAAAATTCTTACCAGTGATGATAGACTGTCCCTTACTAATGCTTATCTTCTTCCAATCCTACTCTATATGTCTCCTATTTTAACCAACCTACAATCCGCCCTAAAACCAAAACTGGAGCTCTGCTACAATAAAATTTCAAGCTTTGCCTCTAATCAACCTACAACTCACACTGCTACCGATCTCTAAAATCCTTGAACTGGCTTGAGCTGCTTCACCAGCGCCTCCTCTCCTCACTCACTTCATAATTAACAAACCTACTTCCTGACCAGCCATCTCATCCCTCATAACTTACTAATCCCCCAATAATTCTCTTTATAGGTCTGACCAACTTCTGTTAGAAATCTACAAGCCTAAAAGATCCATAGGTCATAGCTTATACAGCTATATAGTAGCCCAGGCTTGGAACAAAATTCCTCTGACCATCAGATCTAACCCATATAGTCTCAAATTTAAAAAAAAGTATTAAGAGAAAGACTCTTGGCTCTGATTCTGCCTTAATCCTTTCCCACATTCCATTAACTGTTTCCTCTCTTCCCTATTCTAATCCTGCCTAACTGACCACTAATCCTGTCCTCATCTTTACTGTATTACTGACCTCTTTCACCTTCACCCATCAACTGTATATTCTCTCTGTACTTTTCCTACACCCTCAGTTCTGTCACTCTTCCCCATGTTACACCACTTCTTTGTCCTGTACTACCATCATTTGTTCCTGAACTGCTCTATCCATTCTAAATCTGCTTTATTTTTTCACGTAATTATCTATTAGCAGTAAACAGTAAGTTCAGCTGTCAAAGTAAATTTACTTTTATATTCTATGTCCTCAATATATATTGCTTATGTCTTACTACTAATTTTGTATTTTATTCAGCTAGCTTATGTTACCATTTACTTTGTGTGTTAACTTTATATCCCTGTTAGACTTTTTTCTATCAAGCACCAGCCCACCCACTGAAAAATGTTGTTGTCAAAGGTCACTTCACTAGGAAATGTCTATTTTCAGTTCTTCGTCTCTTCATTCTCTGACAAGTCAGTGTTTCTTGGACAGTGATGGCACTAGGCAGAACTCATTTGGTGCACTGGTATTTCAGGACTTGATCTTCTTTCACACTAGGGGTTTTCCTGGGTGAGGTGGCTAGTGGTTGTTATTTATCCCAGCTGTAGGCTCTGGGAAGATATTTAAGTTAAAGTCATACTTCATCAATTGATCTGTGAGGGGACTCTCTACAAAACTGGACATGTATATTCTTCTTAACAGTGTAGTTGTCAAATCATCCTTTTTTTTTTATTTGCAGGAATTGTTCTCAGTTGGTGATTATTAGTGATTTATTGAGTTCAGGAGTTATACACAATGTCATAGCGCTCCATATTTGTACTTTGACTTTTTCCAGGATAGGGTGCTTGATCTCCCCAAGTGTGAAAGCTCCTGAGGAAAAAAGTGCCAAACCAAAGGAGGAGGAGAGGGTAAGCTCAGTTACAGACCTGCTGAGGATGAGTCACTCATATATCAGGTGATATAGTAAGACTGTATCTGCCTCTTCTTTTCCCAGAGCAGTCAGTCATACAACAGTGCTATAATCATTCTATGTGGTAAATATGCCATACAAATGTCCTGCTACATTGTCTTCCATTTGCTACCAATCTAAGGTCTTGTTTATAGGTTTATAGGAATGTTTATAGGTTCGTACTAAGCTAACTGCTCTTGTGAGCCATTTTAAGCCTAGCCAATTATCCCTTGTGAGAATGAAACCCTGCACCTTGTGTTTGTAAGGCAAACACCTTAACCATTAGGCCACCCTCTTATAATATTGTAAACAGATTTGCAGTGGAAGTACTGGCTTCATAGCACAGAGTGGTAAATCCTGACTGTATTCTGCTTAACCTGTGATTGGGTAGTGACCATCTGACTGAAACATCTGTCAGGTAAGGGTGGGACTTATTGGCTGATGGTGGCTCACCTATTTTCAGGGGGACGACAGAATAGTAGAATGCAATGGCTGATGGTGCCTCACGTATTCTCAGGAGGAAGGTTATATATTTGACTGCAGTGGCTGATGGTGGTGCACCTTTTCTCAGGGCGGATGGTATATTTGACTGCAGTGTTGATTCCCACAGGTGAAATACAACATTTAGGGTACAGGCTTGGGAACATGTAGTTGGTTTGCATGGCTGCATTTATATAACTGACCTTTCCATAGATGTGTGGAACCCTGTACATGTCTTAGAAAGGTGTAGCAAGCACTCAAGTAATAAGGCACACAGTTCAGCACCAACAGTGGGGTTTGGTGGTGAATAAGACAGAAAGGGATCTAGCCACTCGAGAGCCTTCAGTACTCATGTCTAGCCCGTGCTGCCAGATAAAAACATGGAATGGTAAGAAGGCATTCCCCTCTGTAAAGAATAGACCACCCCATCAAGTGATGTGTAGTAGTTATACCAAGTAGGATAGGGAAATTAATAGGTTATTGTGAATGTTTCAAAGAGGTGAAATAAATAAAACTGAAGTAAAAAAATAAAGAGTTTTAGATGGTGTTTTGCACTATGCACAGCAGTTTATGTATATCCCTTCTAAGAGTTTTGTACTACCATAAACACATGTACCAAAAACATCCATCCACAACTGGCCTTTATGTAACAGTCTTTTCTTACTGCAGAGTATAACCTCAGCCTCTACTTGTGCACCTTAACATATAGTTCTGCAGTGTCAGCAGTTTTCTAATATAAGTTAAGTTCTCATGTCATTTAAGTTCCTGTAAAGCCATCCTAAGCCATTTTACTTCTGACAAGAATAGAACTTTGCTACTTGCTCACACAACAGACGGAGTTTTAAGCACTGAGTAGTTTTCCTGTTGATAACAATGCAGTCAGCACCTAGTGTTACAACTGCTGGAGAATTGGGTAATGAAGATCTGCTAGGTAACTAAAAATATTGACAGTAATTCATGTTTGGTATTTAGCTGTGAGGAGATGGCCATAGACATGAGTAGACTGCAGACCTGTAAGCAGTCATCTGTTGACATTTTTCTTATGCCTCAAATGCAAGTGCTGCCGTATAGGAGTCTGATGATTATACCATGTAAAATTGCAGATACATGTATTAATAGTATGTGTTGGGGGGGGGGGGTCTGTCCAATGCTAGTCTAGAACCATTAGAACCATTGCTGTTTCTGCTTCTCCTGGCTTTAGGCAACTGTCATAGCTGCTGCTGCTTCATAAAGAGGAATTTCACACCTTCATCTTGCATTATTGTATATGTGTGAATCTGGAACTCCAAGTCTTACTTGAAAAATAAGTAGTTTGAAATGATTGCACAAAATGCACCATTAAGTTTTACTATGATAAAGCGTGAAGTTGTATTTCCTGTAGTCTGCCTACAATGGAAATCTCCCAGGCTTTATTCTAGGTACATATTTGTTAATCATAATTATTATCCCTGTCATGGCAATCTGTTAATACTCAAAACTGATAGTTTAGCATGAAGATGTAGTAGAAAATCAGGAACGTTGCAAGAAGTTTTAAATCTATTCATAATTAACTTATGTGGTGAAGGTACATACTGAATATTTGAAAAACTGCCTGTAAAACACATGCTCATCGTTTCCTGTTTAGTTAATTGATTTGACTAAGCAGATAGTTGAACTATTTTTTTTCTATATGCTTTTTGCCCTTCTGCCTTCCAGCCATCAAATCTCTGTACAGTTAATTGATTTGAATAACCAAGTGGTTGAATTGAATTTTTCTGTGTTCTTTTTGTCACCATACCTGCCAACTATCAAGTTCCCCTTCCTCCAATTTGGATATGATCTATTAATACACCAGCACCAGGGATTCCACAAAGTACGAGGGTGAGAGCTGTCTGGAGGGGCCATTGTTCAGGCAGCTGTGAGGTTGTTTTCTGTTTTTGCTGATGCCCCAGCAGTGAGGGCATTTGTAATACCCTGTCTTACCTCTGTATAGTGGAACATGGGATCTGCAACATAGAGGAGGGCCACAGTGTCCTTTTTATGTGAATGCCTGCTTTTGCACATCTTCATTGAAGGCCACCACCAGTTGGTGGCTTGTAAATGGCAACTCCCCTAGGGCACACATTTCTATCACTGCCCCGTACCCAAAGAATCATGATTGTAGGTGCCTGTTTCTGCCCACCCTCCCCCAGTACAGGCCATCCCATTTTCACTTTTCATCTATGTCAAAAACCTGTACGGTTAATGGAACTGGGGTTCACAGGATCATAGTTAGGACTTTATATCTCTCTGTACCACCAGAGCAGCCTTAACAAGGTGGTTGAACTCATGACTTCATTTTTTTCAGGGATTTGCCTTATATGTGTATTGATAAAAATCCCATAACAATGTTTTGCTTAACTGTCATATTTTAAAAATACTTGAGAGTTTTGTACATAGTGTGATTGGGTTCTTATAGTTCAGCCATACTTTTGAGTTATATTGGGCTGTAACATCTTAAATTTTTCATCTTGAAAGGTTTTCTAGCTAAATAAATTATTACATTTTATGTGATTTTTATGGGGTAAGCTAAATGGTTCAAAAGCAATGTAGCACTGTTTGGCTGTATCATTTTACAAATTATTTCTCGTCTACCAAAAGACTGTCATAGTTACAAAACTTTTTTGTTTCGTATAAACTTGCATTATGTAGGAACATGGAAATAATACTAGGTCAGCAATTATGGGGGAACCATGAGATCCCTAGCCATAATCACCTCTAAGCAAACTTAAAAGTTCTTTCCACCTTTGTCAAGCTTTTAATACTGCTTGCCTTTCAAATCAAGTAGGACATTATATGATAAGCCTGGCATAAATTTGTGTGTACTCATCCTGTCATCAAGCCTAGTCTTAAAGGTAGCCAAAACAGTACATTGTTGACCTGTAGTGGCAACGTATTCCACCGACTAAGAATACTCTGTGTTAGGAACCTAGCTCTTCAGCGAGTCTTATAGGTCCATAGGTAAGTACCAGGTTAGCTGCCCTTGCAGGTCATTTTAAGCCTAGCCAATATCCCTTTTTTCACTCAAAATAACCTGTCCTATTTGTTTATGTTTTGGTGTAGGCTTTGTGAAGAAATAGGAGGCCAGATAGGATTAGGTCATTCACAGCTCAAAAACCTAGATACAAGTCACTCAGCGCATAGGCTACTGAGTATAAGGAGGGTTACGCTAATGTTTTAGGATAATCGGAGGATTTAAGACATTTACATTTCTTGGGTAGAAATCTTTGTTGCTTTTTCAGATGATTTGCTTGGATTTGTACTTACCAAAGAAGGGACTCTATTCAGTGATGTGTCTGATAAGAGAAGAATACAGGGATAAGACAACTTCTTTGGCTCTTGAAGATATTGCTTTGGAAATTAACTGGGACAAATGGAATGATTTCTTGACTATGATAGAAATATGATGATCGAATCAGAGAGTTGTTCACAGACGTACTCAGGTCTTTTATGACTGTGTCTGTCTGAAGAGGGGTACCATTTGTAACATATGAGAAGAAAGCTGCTTTTTTCTGAACACTACTACACTGCATTTAACTTTAGGTTGTTTTGGTACACCTGGTATGTATACATTTCAACTCTTGCTGGAGTTGTTTAGTGGATAACACTACCCAGCTTGCAGTCATCAGCAAAGTTGGTCAGCCACACTTGCAAAATATTGATGTGGATGTCTACACAATAAATACCAAATGGAAGAGTGCCTAGCACAGATCCCTTTAGCAACCCACTCACTGCAATTTTACATTCAGAAAGTGTACCAGCTTTGAAAATCTAGTAATTTTTGGATAACCGATCTGCAATCCAGTGGATAGTGTAGGGGTTTACATTACGTTTGTCTAATTTTTCAATAATTCCAGCATGGAGAATAGTATCAAAGCCTTGGCCAGATGTATATAAGCAGTATGCAGAGAGTAACCACTGTTCACAGCCTATGTAACCGTTTCAAAGATGCTTACTAGGTTTTGAAGACAGGACCTACCCTTCAAAAAACAAAACTAAGTAGGGTCTTGTTCAGTTAAATTGCATATGTCCACATAAATAAGTTCTGCTATGATCCGTTCCATAGTTTTGCATGTAAATCTGGTGGGCCTATAATTACCTGGGTCTTTAGAGGGTTCGGTCTTGTGGCCGATGTTCTTCATGTTTCACTATTGCAGTTGTCACACTTTAGTTATCTGCCTGCAGGTAGCCCTCAGTCGGCCCGAATACCAGAGTCTTGGGATTTCTGCATCGGATGCTGTCGCCTCTTCCATGATGTCAGGGGTATAAAACATGCAGCTGACGCCATTACATCAGTCTTTCTTGCCGAGAAGGAGCCCAAAGCAGAAGCAGTTCGCAACTGCCGGTCGGCCGCTACCTGAAATTTTCATTTTTCGAGTTTCAGACCTAAAGTCTTCTAAAGCTAAGTACCCTATTGGGGATTCGTTTTTCTTGCTCTAACTGATGTCAGAAAAAATTAACAAATTGTCTTCCCTGTGAAAAGCAAATACCTCACAGAGATTTTCATTCTTATTGCGTCACCTGTTTAGGCCCAGACCACGACGTCCTTCGCTGTCAGTTTTGTGCCTTGTTTAACACCCGAACCATTCGTCATCAGGCTATTTTTGTAGCTAAATTCTTTCGCTTTCGTTCTCCATATTCTGAAATGGCTTTGGTAAGCCATCCGACTACCAATCTTCTGAAAAAGCTGAAATACAAAGACAGAGACAGACCGCATAGGTCAAAAACTGCCGATGATGCTTCCGTTAAGCTTGTCGCCAGTCCGCCGGTACTCAGTGAGGCGCCTTTGCAGCCCCTGATGCCTGCTTCTACAGATTCGCAGGCCTCTGCTGAGACCCATTCGGAGTCCGGTATGCTGCGAGATGCTTCTTTGACTATGGAACCTGCGGATGTCCCTACCTTGGATGGATCACCGGCTTCTAAGGGTGTATTCCGTCCTACCGATATTCATATTAAACCGACAACTTCATTTTCAACTAAAACTATTGAGTTTCTCAGGCCCAGAGTTCGCACTATGCCTAGAAAACCGATGTCCAAAGTGCATGCTCAAGCTCCCATACCACAAAAACAAATGCTTAAAATGGCTGAAGACCTTATTACTCTAATTAGGGGAAGCCAGCCTTCCCCTGCCAAAAGACAAAGAATTGAATTTCCCTCTGATTCTACAGACCAGGAGTCTGATGACTCTGACCCTCCTGATTACCAGGACATACCCTTATCTACCTATGAGGATTCAGATGCAGAGGAATCCATTCTCTCTGCCTCCCCTCCAGAGGATTTTTCTTTTGGTGAAACCTTGCATACCTTAAGAGTGACTTCCTGTCACTCAACCCCTCGCCGCCCAAACAGACACATCAGACTATGCATGGGGGGCTCACATGGCAGGCAAGTGCATTCAAGACAAATGGAGCCCAGAACAAATTCCCCTGCATATCAATCAAAAAGATATGCTAGCTGTACAGAATGCTCTGACAGCCTTCAAATACCTTATCCTTCCAGGACAGCTTCTGATAAAGACAGACAACACCACAGTTATGTGGTACTTAAACAAGCAGGGCGGAACTCATTCTTACCCACTCTGCAGGTTAGCCATGGCTTTGTGGAACACAGCCTTGAGCAACCAAGTGCACCTACAAGCTCAATTCCTGCCAGGCAAGCAGAATTCACTGGCAGACGACTTAAGCAGAAAACTACTGGACCCTCATGAGTGGAAACTGGAGCCCAACTCATTAAAACGTCTAACCCAGAGGTTGGGAACAACGGAGGTGGACCTTTTTCCCTCCCCCCAAAACCACCAATTGAGCAAAGTTTGCACCAGGAACCCTCACAGCAGAGCCTGGAAGGTGGACGCCCTATCATTTACACAGGAAAACCTCTCAATTTATGCCTTTCCTCCTCTGCCCCTACTCTCAAATGTACTACTCAAGATCAAACAGGACAGGCCAAGGGCAATCCTTATTGCACCAGACTGGCCACTCCAGCACTGGTACCCACTCCTACGCAGTCTGACAGCAGTGCCACCCTGGCACCTACATCAGACACCTTCCCTGCTGTCTCATCAGGAGGGACATATTTTGCATCCACAGCTGCAAACCCTAAACCTTGCAACCTGGCTTATCCCCTGAATACACCACCAGCATCGCTCAGCAAACAGGTGCTAGACGTCATCCTTGAGGCCAGAAGGCCTAGTACTAGGAAATCATATGCTGAAAAGTGGAAAAGATATTGTTCTTGGAGTCGATCTCAAGGAAAGGACACAGCTATGCCCACCTTACCTCAAATCCTTGAATACCTAGCAGAGCTGCTCCACAGAGGCCTATCCTTCTCATCCATTAAGATTCATGCCTCTGCCATCTCAGCACATTATAATACTGAGCCACCTCTCTTTTCTCACCCTCTCATCAAACAGTTCCTGAGAGGAGTTAACAATTTAAGGCCCCCTAGGAGAGCTCCCACCCCAGCCTGGGACCTTAACTTTGTACTGGAGAAGCTCACACTTCCCCCTTTTGAACCTGCTGCCTCAGCAGTTAAAATTCCTCTCTTGGAAAACAGCCTTACTTGTAGCTATTACAGCAAGAAGAGTGTCTGAGCTACAGGCACTAATGGCGATGGAGCCCTTCATTATTTTCCATGCTGACAGGGTTTCCCTCAGGACTAACTCTTCCTTTATGCCCAAATCGGTATCCAGTGTGGCTTTAAACCAATCCATCCATTTGCCAACCTTTTTCCCTAATCCTCAGAATAAAGAGGAAAGGATCCTGCACTCCTTGGACATGCACAGATAGCTCAGGTTCTATCTTGACATGACTAAGCCTTTCAGAAAATCTGACCAGCTGCTAGTCAGCTTTGTTACAGGGGCAGAGGGCATGGCCATTTCGAAGCAAACCATTTCCAAATGGATAACACACTGCATCTGTTTCTGCTACAAGCATCATGGAAAACCTACCCCTCAGAAGTCATTCCACTAGAGCTACTTCAACCTCTACAGCATTTCTCAGGGGAGTCCCTACCAGAGATATCCTGGAAACTGCAACCTGGAGTTCAGTACACACCTTCACCAGGCATTACCACTTACCTATTTTTTTCTAAATCCAGAGCTGGATTTGCTACAGCAGTCTTACAAGGCCTGCTAGCCAGCCCTAACACTTCTTGACTGCCTCCACCCTTCCTCAGCTTTGGGAATCAATCCAAGTGTGATGACTGCAACAGTGAAACATGAAGAACATAGTACAGTTGTGTACACTTACCATAAATGTAGATGTTCGAGTCTGTTCACTGTTGCAGTCCTGGTTTCCCTCCCTCCAGCCCCCTGGCTTTCTCTGTCCTTTCTACCTATCCTGTTTATGGTCATCTTTTATGGCAGGGGTATTTACTTTTTACTGGAGGTGTTCCACACCATGTAATAGCTTCCTATTGTGGAGGCTCCTGACATCTGCGGCAAGAAAAACTGATGTAATGGCATCAGCTGCATGTTTTATCACCTGACAACCTGACGTCATGGAAGAGGCAACAGCATCCGATGCAGAAATCCCACGACTCTGGTATTCGAGCCGACTGAGGGCTACATGCAGGCAGATAACCTAAGTGTGATGACTGCAACATTGAATACACTCGAACATCTACATTTATGGTAAGTGTACACAGCTGTACTTTCTCCAGGCATCAGTCAAACTGAGGTCAAACAGTTTAAGTACAGGCTTAAATGGTGCATATTTGACACTGATGAGAATGCATCCTGCTATGTTTTCTGATCCCATAGGAGAATTATTTTTAGCTTTTGACATGGATTCCAAGGCTTGTTCCAAGGAGATTTTGGGTGAAGCTACATTTTTAGGGATAGTGGGTGTAATAATACAGGTAGGTGGGTATAAAATTAGCATTAAATTTGTCTACTAATATATTGGCTATATCATTAGGATCATTTTGTGTGTGTGTGTGTGTGTGTGTGTGTGTGTGTGTGTGTGTGTGTGTGTGTGTGTGTGTGTGTGTGTGTGTGCGTGCATGTGCATGCATGCATGTGTGTGTGTGTGCGCATGCGAGTGTGTGTGTGACGTTATTATGGATGAGCTCAGTGCACTATTGGACATTATTCCTTAATATGCTGACATAACTGAAGAAAGATTTGTGTTTTCCTTTGGTATCTGTATCGACCTTAAGTTCATATTTGTGTTGCTGGCATGTTTCATTGTGGGCTTGATGTAGTGGGGTAGAATGTCTTGCAATTTTTCATTATTTTCCTTCTTTGTTACACGGTTTATTTATATGAGAGCTACACTAGAGAGGTTTATTCCTGAATTTACTGTTAAATTTAAGATGGATGGCTTCTGACTTTTCTGTTTAGATGCTAGTGAAAGTCAGAGGTGAATGTGGCAGCCATCTGTGTCATGTCTGTTTACAAGGGGTTCTTCCGAATTTTGCATATGTCTTCTACAAGCTGAAGAAGGTTTGCCCTTGAGAAGTCCCTATGTATATCCTTGCTTACCCATTTACTTACTTTTGGTTGGCCAAAACGGTGCAACTAATCCTGTGGCATGATTTCAAAGGAGGTCTAAGTTGGCATTTATACAGATTACTTGAAATTTGCTAAGGATGCAGGGGAGCAGACCTCTCTCAACTGCCCCTATTTTGGAGGAACATTCCTGTTTTTAGGCCTCATTTAGGGTGGCACTTTTTTCAGGCTTGATTTATCCCTTCACACAATTTTCTGAATCCCCCTTACTGCACATGATTTTCAAGCTGTGTAATACACAGAAAACCTTACTACATGACCAACATACTAGTTGCAACAATAATTTCATGAAAGAGTGCACATATCTTATAACTTGCTTTTTCTGAAACAAAAATAAATTACCTGGTAGAATTTTACAGTACAATTTATTAAAGTCTGCAGATTTTGAAATCTCTCTTTGATAATCTGCCTATATTTTTCCATTATTTTTGTCACTGTTTTTTTTTTTTTTGCGTGTGTTTCTTAGTATTCCATGTTCCTACTGGAAACAGGAAGAGTTATGTGCTGTTTGGCATTCAAATTTTAGGCTAATTATATGTCTAGATTTTTAACTAGATGTTCCTATTTTACAAGGACCTTTGTTCATACTTTCAGTGTCTGCAGTGTGAGAGGAATGCTGTATAAAGTTCCCTACTTTTCCTTCTGTGTTCACTTTGTCATCATTTAGCAAGTCACATAAGCTTCTTGGACAATTCATATCATAATTATGTGATGTATGTTTTATATTTTTGAATAGCCATCTAATGAAAGTTCTGTTAAAATGGATATATTGATGTACCAAAAAGTAAAACAGTAATGTAATTTCCAAAACCTTTACTGTAAGGTGGTCATCTCCACTTTTTTTAAATGATAAAGCTCTGACTATGAACCAGGCACCTTGAGTTCATTTGGTAGTTTGGGCACCTTCTGGATCTAGGAGTGATGTGACTCTGCTGACTTGAACCTCCTTGGGAAAGAAGGTTTTGGTCCCATGGCTGAGTCCCCAGGTTAATTTCTTCAAAACTTTTAGGTGTCTAATACCATAACAGGAACATACCCCATTTCTAAGTCAGGGTATAATGAAGTTTATGAAATGAGTTTTGTTTCAGTCTTTGATTTTAGCCAAAAGTGCTCTTTGCAGCACTTGCAATATGCCCAGAAATGACTGCAGTTCATACAGAGTTACATATATTGGTAGCATATCTGAGTAGAACTGTAGATTATTTTTATTAGACCCATTGCAATCCCATGTGATGTACATTTCATCATTCTCTATAATGCTTTGTGGTTCCTGTTTCCAATGCTTCTCAGCTATTTCTGTATTGAGTTGTTGGTACAATCCCCAGTTAAACAGTTTTACCACATTACTGTGCCTTTCAGTGTACAGGCCCTCTATCATGAGTTTATTACACCCAGCAAAAGATGTGCGATTATTTCCAATTCTTTTTTACGAAACCTACATTTATCTGTTTCTCCCACATGTACAATGGACTTTCTAAACTAACATGTACATAGTTCACTATCCTAGGATGCTATTATTAACGTTTTGGGTTCTCCCTTAACCTCAAACATCCTCCATCTGATATCCTGATCAACATGAGGTTGTTCCTCTGGTTCCAGGAAATCTCCTACTTCTTTATTTTATTTTTTCCTTTTTTTTTTTCTTTCTCTCTCTTATAGTCTTATATTCTTCTCTTTCTTTTTTCAGTTTCAGTTGCTGTCTGATTTGTTTCTTGTTTCTGTTTTGATTTTATTTTGAGCTTGACACACTTCCTTTTGTGTTAAGCAAGAGAGAGAGAGGTCCTCTCAGACTTCCACTCCTCGTGTTTTAAAACTGTCATTATGTTTGGACCTGATGAGGTCAGGAGATAATGTATGCAGTCTCACATTTGCAGATTATAGGTATAATCAGTTTCAAGGAGGCTCATACCTCCTTCACAGTGAGGAATAAATAATCTTGATGTATACTGATTTGTATATATCATTTGAGTGAGTGGTATGGATGAACTATCTTGGCAGGGCTAGTCACCCAGCAGTGTAAACTTTGGCTCGAGATGATTGTCACTGTTGAAGTGACACCCCAACCCCATATGTAAAAATGGGAAAAGGGATTGAGGATGGATGGATTTGATAAGAGTAAAGCATATTTCTTGTTTTCCTGTCCAAATGAGCCACTACCTTTTGGGCCTGTAAATTACCCCAAAACTGTAGTTAGAACAGAAAGAGCAAATTGGTTTATAGCTTGGACTTTATTTGTAGATGTCAAGGTTGTTTTTAATATTAGTTTTAATCTTCTGAAGAATTTGTTTTCAGTATTAGTTTTAATCTTCTGAATAATTCCTTACTGAGTTTTATTCACATTATTCTCTAATACTTATACACTCCCTCCTGCTCAAGTTCCTTTATAACACATTCAGTCCTAGATTAGTAGTTTCTTGGTACTGTGACTTTCCTGCTTTAAACATTGTTTTTACACATTTATTAAAACCACATGACTTTCTTATATCATCTCAGAAAGTTTTAACCACTTACAAGAAAGTTTTAACCACTTACATTTGTGCTTGCAACTCCTCATATGACGAACTATACAGTTTTAAGTAATCACAAAATGTATATGAGAATTCTTTAAGTAAGTTTATTTTCTTAGAGCCAGATTCTAACCATGACCTAATCTGTTAAGTGAACAGCTTAACTGGTTAAGAACAAGACAAAACAGCAGCAGCAGTGACAAAAAGTCATTCTTGAATATCCCCCTTGAATTCTTATCCCTGGGATAATAATTTGCCCTTTGTCATGCTTAACTTCAAAGTGGTTTCCCTCTGTTTCATGGTCACTGTAATGTAATTGATTAGTATAGGATGTATCTTATACATCTGTAAGCACTCCTTTATCATGGAATGTGGGATGCTGTCAAATGCTTTTTTGTAATCTCTCCATGCCATAATTAGATTCTTCCCCTTTTTACAATTCTCAATTATGGCTTTATTTAGCAATAAATGATTCTTTGTTCTATATGACTTTCTTTTGTTATCCTTTTGTTCTCTTGCCATGTTTGATTTTTTTTTCCAAATAACTAATAAACTCTGTCTGCATCAATTCCAGTATATAAAGAATACAAGCCCCCGTGAAGGCTAAATCAAGTCACAGTATAGAAGCACTGCACTGGCACGTAGTATAATTTAAGACTCTCTTTAATTCACACTATTTTCACATAAAACTCGACATATGGTTAAGCGCTTTCATCTAACACCGTAGATTTCATCAGAACCATCACACTTTGTGTCTGACTCATTTATATATACATATCATTTAAACAATTAACAATTCATTAAAAGTCATGTGATAAATAACTTTTTCAATTACTCATTAAGTCCTTAAAGTGCACAGTGCTCAATTCCCTATATATGCCTTTCAATGCTTATTCATATTATTTTAAAAACTAGATTATTAAAATTACTAATAAATACTTTTAAAAACTGTCCTAAATTCATGTATGTAATGCCTTATTATGCATTATACTTAACATACTATATTTAATTCTCTAAAAAATATATGTATTCCTATCATACTTGAACAACCAAATTACAATAATACATTCTCAGTATGCATTTTCTGTTTTATGTGCAACTATTCCTCTCTTACTATATTACTAATATAACAGTCTACTCTTCTGATATTTGATATTTGACTTGCTCACTCATAAAATGGTTTTAATTGAAATATATTCATTTAACCCTGTCTGCATCAATTCCAGTATATAGTCTGTGCATCCTCAATAGCAAGTTATTCGCCTATGTTTTTTTGGGATGGCTTACAGGGTCACTCTTAAGTAAGAATATAGTTTTCCCTGTTGTTAACCAGGTTGGTGTCTGTTTGGGATGTGCATATAAGTAATTATTAGGGCGAAATCTTTTGGCCAGAAGTTAGGTACTGCATCTGGGCTTAGGGTTTTTCATTTAGGAACTTTTCTTAATTTTGCTTCAATTTCTCTATTACTTCATCCCATTTTATATCCTCCAAATTTTAAATCCTTACTGTGTCTGTTAATTTTTCTATCCATTCAGCATTGTTGTTATGTTCCTCAAGGTCTTCATAAATATTTCTCCAAAATATGTCTATTTCTTCTTTTTTGGTGGTGATTCTATTCCTTTTGCTGTGACTCCCAGATCTGTATAAAACATTTTTGGGTCATCAGTGAATTACTTGTTTTGTACTTTTCCTTTATATTTATTTGCATGTCTTCTGAGTTTCTCAGGTTATGCTGATATCTTTAGTTCATTATATGCAATAGTGTATGACACATCCTGGTCTGTTTTGATACTGTACATTACTTTTACCATATCTAGTTTTCCAAGTATTTTTGTTGATCTGTTCTGTCTTCTATATTCTTCTAACAGTGACATTTCTTTTCTTAATTGCTTTATAGTTTTCCCTATTCGATGCTTTGATCGTGGCATGTCATTTCTTCCCTTCCTTTCCCTTATTGCTTTATGGTTTTGTGGTAAGACTTTATTGATATTAATTTAGCTTCACAGTAATGTATCCTACTTACCTATGTTATATCACACGAATTTCTCTTAATAGTCTTTATTACAGTGTTCATCTCTTTTATAAGAATTCTAACATTTTGAGTCTTATTTACTTTCTCTAGTCTTTCTTTCATTGATCTTAATATATCTATCCATCTCTAGTAAATCAAATAGTTCTTCCTTTTGGTCATTTTCTTCTAAACTGAGAGCACATTCTTTGCTTTCCTTTTCCTGTTGGTATTCTACAGAAAGTTCCAGAACATCTTCCTGTGACATATTGTCTACAGATGCATCCTGCGTCATCTCCTGCTCCTTTATGTGGGAACGTGTTAGGCCATCCCTGCACAACATTACCTACATCAGAGTTGCCATTGTTTCCAGTTCCTTCCCTTCCTGTACATATCCAACTCAACTTTTGTACAAGTTTCCTACTTCAGGTTCCAAAGCATCACCATAGAACAAGTCTTTTCAAGCCTCCTGCTCCACCTATTTTTTCCTTAATTTGGGGACTCAATATTTCTTCCTGCTGTGACATTATCTGTGTTGGATTTTCTACACTAAATCCTTCACTTCACAGGTAATCCATAACTTCAGTTTCTATTTATGTAACTACTCCATTGCTAACTGTATTTTCTACTTCCCCCCTTTTGTTTTCTTATTTTTTGTATTGTGAAATTTTCCATGTCCAGGTACCTTTGCTTATATTTCTCTTCAAATATCTTTGGTGCTGCTATTTTTGTATTGATTAGTTTTTCTTTCTCCTATATATATATATATATATATATATATATATATATATATATTGTACCATATCATATCTCTTTTTCTTTCTCATGCCCATATTTCTTTTTTATACCTTTCAAAAATCTCTGGATTTTGTTCTTTATATTTTTGCACTTCCTCTGTCACTTTTTTCCAGGGTGTTCAAAGTTTCTTCATCTATGTAGTGGTTTTTATGGATCTGTTGTATTGTTGAATGCAAATTTGCAGTTGAAGCCTTTGACAGTTTTTCTTGTGCAAGTATTTTTTGCTTTCTCTCTTAATCGTACATGTAAGAGTGAAAAGATGTGAAGTCTGAAGCTTGAAGATTGATGAGTCAGAGCATCTGCGGTCTGACATGACAGAGGCAATTGTAAAATGCGTGTAACTGTGTAGTGTGAATGACATGGAGTGTTTTTATCCCTACTTTAAAACAAAGTATTAGTTACATTGTTAAAAAGGCTACCTGCTTGCCTGTTTTTCCTTCTTTGAAACAACCATTCCAAATTTTCGATTAATAGCTCCAATTGCAAAGATTCTAGGATATAATAAATCAATAATTGAACCCATTATTTATTTTTTTTGTTTCATGACATGTCTTTATTTAATTTCTTCAGGTATACAGTTTTCCAATATATTATGGTTGGCTTTGTCCTGTAGTATTTTTTAATCTTCTCCAGTCTCCTCCTGATTTGTAAATTTATTTTCTCATACTTTTTTATTTATTCAACATTTTCTGCATTTTCACATTATGTTTTGCTGATAAGGTTTGTTGTACTATGTCAGTGATGGCGAATCTTTTGGGCTCAGCGTGTCAGAAATTCAGAAAATGCCTATCTTGACTCTGCTGGTGTGTCACCCCCGCCCCCAAACAAAAAAAAAAACAAAACAATTGTTTACATATTCATTTATTTTAAAAAATATAGTCCAGTCATGTGTGCTGCTATGTTGTATAAAAGTTAAAGAAAACTCAGTGACTTACAATAGAGAAAACGATATGCGCGCTGATAATTGCGCTTACAACAGTGCACCAAAAAATGACCCTACTTTTAACAGAAATTTTGAATTGAACTGAAAAAAATATGGAACACAATTCATTTGATTTGATTAACATCAAGTAATGACTTTTTTGTTGCTGAGTTTTAATAGATAGGGTCACATATTTCTTGTATTTTTGTTCATTCAGTTTCTGTGGTAACTCAGGTGTTGGTGAACACTGGTGTGTCACCCAAAATGTTGTGGTGTTTCACCTTTGACTCGTGTGTCATAGGCTCACCATCACTGTACTATGTTGTGCCTTAGTTCCACTGCTGACCCAAGCTAGTCTTGTTATTCACTAAGGGGAATTTCTGTCTTCTTCATCCTGCAATCTCCATCATGCATGTTATTTCCTTTTTTGTTCTATTCTTCTTTTTCTCCTTTTACTGCATACTCGTTTTCCTAAATCACAGATTCAGTTCCTGCTATGTTTCTTGAAATAATCTTTCTTCAGTTTATCTTCTCCCTGTTTCTAAAGCAGCTTGGATATGTCTTAGTTCTGCTTCTCTGACTTCTTTCATTCCACTTTATGCAGCTTATTTTCCTTTTGTACGTTTTAATGTTTTCCTTCAGAATTAGCCAGGAATGTACTTATTAAGAGTAAAATGCTCTGGGATCTGCATTATCCCTCCATAAGTTACTCACTTAGCATTACTCTATGGCTGCCATTATATCCATTTCTACCTTAAAACTCTTTCTTCCTGCTTTCTTTTCTAACCCCATTTCCAAATATGCCTTTATGGCCTAGTCATTTAAGAACTCTGTTTTCAAAATACTTTCTTTTATGCTCTTTCAACCATTCATTTCCAAACATATACTGTATAACATCATAATGTCATCTGTCAGACATGCAAGGCTTGATATGGTTAGTCCTGGCATTTCAAAATATAATTCGAATGAAAAAATGCAGATTCTGAAAGACTGAGGCAGATAGCAGTGACAATTGTAGGACGTGTAGCAGAGGTGGCTTTGTAGGACATGAAATCATGGGGAGGGCAGGAAGGTAATGGGTAGATAAAGGCATTTATGCAGATGGGAGGGATATTGAGCAAAGGAAATAGGAATGTGGTGATCACTGTGGAAAAGGATAGAGAAGGGATCATGAGAATGAGAGAGTTGAAGAGCAGCAAGGTGAGAAAAGGACTTGGGAGGATAATGTGAGAGGGAGCAAAGAATGGAAAACTGTTGATAGGCCAGTAGGCAGAATACAAGACTGATAGAAGGGAAACAACTGTAGAGAACGGAAAGGTGGCAGTAAATTTGGTCATTTAGGAGAGTGAAGTGATGTAACTGAAGTGGAAGAGCTGAAGATAGGAGGGGCTAGTAACATGGGGAGGAAAGGATGGGGAACAGAGCCATTTGGATAGAGAAGCTGGTTTTGTTGACTGGATATTTAGTTACCAGTAGACAGAATAGTTTTAGCAAGAAAATAGGAGAGACCTGGTTACACTGAAACTAGTGTCTGGCTTTAAACTTAGTAAAAATAGAAAAAGGTGATCATGGAGCTTTACCAAACGAGAGAGGTGGATACATATTGTGATGCACATGGACACCAGCAGCCTGTCAGAGGAGACATTTGACGTGGCAGCAGAGAAGTGGCACAGGGATGCTGTGATAAGGGATTGGAGGTATCATTTTCAGAAATATTATGTATGCCAGCAGCCGGCATGACAAGGAAGACGAGAATTAGGAGTTATAATGTCTGGCTGTTTCAATGAAAAGTAGAGAAAGGCATCAGAGTGGTTGGAGTGTGGGAGGGGACCTAAAAGAGGACTGCTTTGTAATTTTCAATCTTCATCTTAGTCCAGAAAGGATTGAGTTGCCCACAGCTGGGTTGAAAAGGCATATGTCACCAATAATACTTAAATAAATGTTAGAGATGGAGGGGCATTACAGAAGTAGAAATGAGTAAATATTAGACAGTGATCAGAAGGACAACTAGTTGAAGAACATGGCAGGGAAATAAATAAGATTGATGCAAAGTTTGGGTGGGTAGTGTTACAATGTAGTATAAAGAGTCAAAGTAGGAAGATAAGGAGCTGCAAACAGTGACACAGAAAAGGGTAGACAGTGCTGGTAGCATAAAATACTCAACCCATGAGAAGAGAGCATTAGACATGGTAGTACCAAGATCTGGGTTGTTTCAATAATAAAAATACAGAGCTAACACAAGGGGAATTTAATGCCTTGTACAACAAACCTACCACCCACCCCCATCTGTGAGTGATCATGATCAATTAAAGTCAGTTTTTAAACTGTCTTTTTCAGAACCTAATTGCTCATTGCTGCCATAAGAAAATAACCATTTACAATGTATCATTAAGCAAATGTGATCACATGCAGACAGCTTGTAAACTTTCAAACTTTTTCTAGGTGACTAGAGTACTACCTTTAAGAAACAAAAAAAAAGAATGGTTTGACAGTTTACAAAGCTGTAAGTTTGTGTGGTTTCCACCATGTCCATCTGTCCTTTCTGTACTTCAGAAAAGGGAGAGAAGGACGAAGGCATGCAGTACATAAAGGACTAAATGCAGGAACATAGAGGAGGAAAACCGTTCCCTGAAAGTGTTGAATGAGTGAGGATGGTCTGGACCTAGAATAAGTCCTACGTGGTTAACTTGTAGTAAGTTTGAGTTCTGGTAGATCGACACAGTGTACTGACTTTTAGATATGACTAGGCAGGGGAGTGAAGGGCTGTGAGAGAGAAGAAAGGAGGAGGAAGGGAGTTGTAGTCATGGGGAAGTGACCTGTCCAGGAGCCAAATGCAAGATTTTGAGCTCCATGGTAGAGAGAGAAAGAGTATGGGAGGTAATTGAGGTATTGAATCATTAGGAATGTATTCAACTGGTGTAGGAAGTACCAGAAGCGACAGAATTCTGGATGTGCACCTAACCAGAGTTGAGGGAGACTTCCAGGTAAAGCACTGTAAGCCAACATTGATAGTGCCACTGAGTGATTTAGAGTGAGGAGAATGGGTGTGAACACAAACACAGTGGCATGGGAATTCAGGTTGTGGATTGTGCTAAACTGCTGACGTGGCCCAAAGTGAGTTAGGTGTCTAGAGACAAACTAAAGAAGTAAAATAAATATGAAGTGGTCAGGGAAACCTGACAGTCACAAAATATCTGTACAGGCCTGGCCCCCTGAGATGTGTAAGCCTACTCCATGAAATTATTTGATTACTTGAAGGAAGGTTTGTTTTATTCATTGCGATAATGCGGTGTGTATAGGTTTGGGATTATAAGCCTTGGTTATCTCCAGTGTGACTGAGTAGTTCTTCTTCAACAAGGAAACAAAGTCTTTTTCTTCTTTCATCCGACTATCCCACAGAAAACAAAATTTGGCAATTTTGTCTTCACTTTTTTGTTGGCATCTCTTTTCTCAGTAACCCTAACCAGCCACACTGACTATAACTAGTAATCCTGGCCTCTACTTTTCTATGCTAAAATGGAACAGACTACCTTAAAAATCTTTGACATTTACTTAAGTATTCTTTGGTTTATTTATTTTCTCAGTGCTCTCTTTGAGAAAAGGTGTTAGTTATTCATTGTCTTGTTTCCATCGTAGGAATAATTTTATCTTAACACACGAAGATTAAATTGAGTGTACTATTGCAAAGCTGTCATTTACCTTGGCATTTAAAGTGTTAAGATCATGTGGTAACTTTTTACCAGAATGAGGTCAGTTATAGGTTTTGATGTTGTAATGTTTTAATTTCTGACAGTAAAGGGAAAACATATTTTCATTAAATCATCTTCTAACTAATTCATGCCAATCAGTTAATATGGAAGACCATTAGAATTCTGCAAAACATTTAGTCATGATATTGAAAATCAATGCCAAAGAATGAAGGTCAGAAGCACCATCTTAAGAAACCACTGATAACCAGAAATCCCCCGGGGCATGAATGGGAAGCAATAACTTGAAGTGATGAAATACTGACAGCCAAAAAAATGTTGATATGCAGCCCAGATGTGACAACTAACCATCCCTCAAAGCTGTGCTGTTTTTAAAGGAAGAGGTTTGTTCATTTAATTTTTGTTGCCTGGGTTAATCCCTCAAAGCCAAGGACACTTTTACAAAGGATACAACAGAAAACAAAATTCCACAACACAAAACTAAGAGCAATTTATAAGAAACAGCATGTCACTGGATATAGGAGGAAACCTGAATGCCCAGAGAATAACCCATTTGGATACAAAGACAACTTGCAAAGTCCTCCCCGTCAGCGTCCAGAAATCAGGATGAAATTCTAGCCTTTGAAGCTGTGGGACAACAGCAGTATCCATTGCATCACCTCATGAATCAGTACCTTAGAATGTATCTATGAATGTTTCGAATCACAAAGAAATTAGGAGCTAAAAAATAACAGAAGTTAAGAAGTGCTTCTCTTTATTTTCTAGCTCCCAACATCTGAAGAATAGCTTAAAATGCAAAAAAAAATCAGAAGTTTAACTTACCCTATTAGAGAGCTGTTTGCAAATACACCTGCAAGTAAAGACACACTGCCTTATCATTACTGTAATGTCTTATCAAAAGCTATACTAGATGCATATATGATAAGATCTGCATGTCTGGTCCATGCAGCCAAATAATAGACAGTGTCTGTCATTCATTTCCACACAGCACTTTCTGGAATGTAGCAGTGCTATAGAATTCAGTTTAATAACTGCATAAAAGTCTGATTATCTGCATATGATGCTCTGCAGAATATGACCCATGGAGCTTTGTTCCCCCATTTTAATGCAGTACTGCTCATGAAGATGTAATTCCCTACGTGGTTCAAAACAAGGTGGGGCGGGGGTCAAGGAACTCTATATGATTGCTTTGATGATCCTACCATTGTGTGATTTACAGGGGTGAGATAGTTGTAATACAAAGACAGGACGATGTGGGTATTTAGGAAAGTAGATTGTGATGATCGGTGAAAGGTGTAGAGATGAGTTAAAAGAGAATGCAAATGCCGTGGAGCAAACAGTTTGTGGGACTAAGTTCTGAGCTGGAGTCCTCGAGTCTTTTAGCATGGGCTTAAAGAAGAGGCAGAAAGAATAGAACGTCTTTAAAACTACATAAGAATGTAAAGCTAGCCTTTAGCAAAGCAGATAGGGCATACTAGGAATAGAAAAGAAGGGAGCGGAAGTGGAGGAGATGCAGAACAAAGACACCAGAAGTGCAACAGTCCGTTATGTGATTACAGCAAAGGTGCGAGTTGAAAGGGAGTTGGCAGAAGACATCAGAAGGAAAAATAAGGCCTTCTTTAGGTGTATGGCACAAGAGAGGAAGGGGGGAACAGAACTCACTACATTGAGGGTAAGATAGGAGAGGGACTGCAGAAGACTCAGAGTGAATCAAAAGTACCAAATGAAGTCTTGAAACAAAGAAATGAATTAGCCTCTTACATTGCCTCAAGCAGTTTTGGAAAGAGGTTAACCTCCTTACAGGAAGAAAACCTTCCCATGATACCCTGTATATAACTACCATTCAGTATGGTATGATAAAACTTTCTCTAGAATATTTCCTTAAAGAATTTAGCAATCTCCCATCAGTAAGCTCCCCATCTCCTACAGATCATGCATTGCTCACCCTTCCACCATTCATCCCCCCTCTTCCACTTCATATACATACATACCAAAGTTGTCTCCATTCTACTTGAAAATATTTCCACTGACAACCCTGCTGGATCTGACAACATAAACCCCTGGTTCATATATCACTGCAGACAGCATCTATGTCTTCCTGTCACCCACGTATATAACCTATGTCTCACACAAAAGATCATGCCACAGATTTGGAAAACTCTAATTAAACCCCCTCCCAAAGTAAACTGACCCAAAATATACCTCTTACTTCCATCCAGTATTCATCCTCCCAGTTCTGGGCAAATTTGCTGGCCTTCTGGCCTGGACAAAGTAGTATGACAGCACATTGGCCTCTAACTGATGACATCTTATAAAATTTTAAAAATGGCCTCCTTACAGGCACCCTAGTTATAGACATGACAAAGGCATTTGACCTCATTAACCACTATCTTCTCTAAAACAACCTAATTGAAATTGGTATCAGTCCAGATACTGCTCCCTGGTTTAAAAACTTCCTCACTGACAGATACTTCAGAGTTAAAATAGGTTCTTCCAAGTCATAATCTGTACCTGTTATCAAAGGTGCGTAATAAGGATCCATTCTTGCTCTGCTCTTCTTTCCCATATTCATTAACACACTTCCTGGTTACCTCCCTATCTCCCACTTATCCTCTATGCTGATGACATGTTTATTTACCAAACAGGTGACTCTCACACCAACATTCAGTGCTAACTTCAGTCGGACTTACATGAGCTCCACCAATGATTCATAAACCATAAACTACTTCTTAACCCCACCAAGACCAAAACTATGCTGTTAGGAACTCCACAAAAATTTAACCAAGCTCCTGACTCTGTCTTTGACTTACAAAATTATCGATATAGACAACCTCTACCTTCAAATACCTAGCACTGTGGCTTGATCAGTCACTAAACTTCCATTTCCGCATAGATGAAGTGAAAACCTAAATCAATTCCCTCCTCTTCTGGACCAAAAAGATCTCCCCTTTTCTATCCAAAACATAGCAGCCATTTGCAAAGGAGTTCTCTTTTCTCAACTCAGCTTCTGCCTTCAAGGAAAATATTGCCACACTCCAGACTGTATGTAATAGCATCTGACAATTCATTACAAACTCACCTCCCTGCGAGCATCACTGTATCACCCTAGAAGCAACCAAATGGCTACCCATAAAACAAAGATCTAATCTACTTCTAGAATCCCAACTTCACAAATGATTCCATCTTCACACATTTACTCTTATTGTGGATAGACGTCATAAAAAATCCTCATACAACCTGAGACACTGCTCACCAGCCACAGCAACTCTCATTACCCCTAGAACCAAACTGCACATGCTTTCTCCTCACAGATAACTACTCTTTGACAAGCTTTCCCATCAGCATAAAGGAAATTAACACTGATTCCAAATTTAAAATGCAACTCAAAAAACACTTCATTCAAGTCAGACACTTCTGGTTCAACACAGGACAGATCACCCTACCTATCTCCTTTCCAAGTGTCTTCTCTTTCAAGATTTATTGAAGATTGGTCCACTTTAAAAACTAATGTATATATTGTGCATTACACTCTGCTTTATTGTACATTGCATTGTGCTTGAATGTATGTATAAATTTTTTCTGTGTAATCGGTCTGAATAACTCTGTTATTGCTTACATTTCTGTATTTTTTTTTACTATGAAATGTTTTGTTTTTCATCTAGACTGAGCCTGAAATTGGTCAATATTGATCAGTGCACTAACCTGGTAAACAAATATAAATAAAAAAAATAATAAATAAACTTATTTTCTGCAGTTTTCACAAAGAAAAGCAAAGGAAGATACTCTTCTAGGAGTGCGCAAGGCAGCAGTTTAGAGAGTAATGGGAAGCAACCAGGATGGAGACAGAGAGGAGCTGTCAAGGGAACTGTCTGCCCTTAGGGAAGATGAAGTTCAAGGACTAACTAGGTTACCTCCAGAATTTTTTTCCTGTATTTGTGTACCAGTTAATTGATCTGGTCAGTAAATCCTTTTCAGCCATCACTTAGACCACAAATTGGAGATCTGACCAATGTTTTGGCAAATATGCTAATGGAGATCTTCAGCAAATTACATGCCAGTGCAGAAGCATCTATGGACTGGAGGTCAGCAAGTTGTGGCACCCTTTTACAAGGGGGAATATGAAACCTTCAGATGACTAGACATCTGTTAGCTTAGCAGCTATAGCACAGTTAGTCATGGAAAAACTCCTGAGGAAAATCTAGTTGCTTTGCCAGATGATGGCAGTTTTCAGGAGAGCAACGAGCAAAGGCCCATGGCCATAACAAACTTGCAGTCACACCTCATCTTGTTGTGTGATTGGCTTATGACTGAACCTGGCATGAGAGCCCAGTAGAGATGGTCTAACCGGGCTTCAGAGATGCAACTTAGAGTAAAACTTGAAGGGCTGGGAGTACAAAGGGTGAGGAAATGGATTGCTGCATGGTTTAAGGGTAGAATGTAGAGGGTTGTGTTAAAAGGTCTGATTTCTCGAATCAGGAAATTGACTAGGTTTCAGTCATAGATCCAGAATGCTTCAGCATTTTTGTTTCAGTTGTAACAGTAGTACTAGAGAACAGAATCAAGCCTTCACTGATGACAGATAGCTGCAGCAGAGAACATGGGAGAAAAGTCCAAGGAATTATTCACAAACACTGATGACCAATATGGGCAAGAGATGACAGTTGGTACTGACTGCTGAGAGTAGGACAGTACTACACTTAGGCCACTACAATCCTGGAATGACATTTCAGCCAGAGGAGTGGAATAGATGGCAAAACAGCAGTAAAAAGATGTAGGGGTTTTGATTACATCTGGCTGGACCATCAGTAACAGAGTGGGATTGCAGTGGCTGCAGTAAACAGAATGCTGGGGTATTATTTTAAATGGGTTTCACTCCAGAAGCAAAGAGGTAGTGTTTCCTTTGTCTTAGGCCTTGCTTAGGAAATACATGGAGTGCTGTATTCAGCTGTGAAGGTTACATAAGGAAAGTGATATGATTCTTCTGGTAGGAGTCCAGAGGAAAGTCACCAGAGTTGCCTAGGATAGAGTAAATGATGTGACCAGTGACTAGAGAAATTAGGGTTCTTCTCTCAAGATATCAGAAGAATTTAGGGATGTATGGTATAAGTGCAGAATGTCATGTTGGGGGGATGTGAAGAGGTCACCCTGAACAGGAAAGAGAGGAAGAGGAACACATGCAGCAGATTGTAGAGACTACTCTCTGGATTTTCAAAAAATAATTCTTCACAAAGTAGGTTACAAAATGGGAGATGTAACTAGAATCTACAGAGGGATTCAAGTGGACATAGGACAGGTGAAGAAAGGGTAAGAGGACAGACTGAATGGAGAGGCAGTAGATTATTAATTGAACTTAAAGAGTAGAGTAGATTGTTTTATTTTCTACTCCTGCTGTCAAGTAAATGTAATGAAATGTAATACACAGCATATTTTGTAAAACACAATCCCAAAGGTGCTCCTTTCTCATTTGCTTGAAGCAGTGTTGCTTGAGCTAACATCTCAACTAAACAGCACAGAACTACTACTTATTAACCTACCTCCCCCACCATAACCTACTACATATCTCCGGGTAACTACTGATTGGCATTTCACTTGGACATACACAGCCAGTTAAAGCTTCAGCCTGAAGAAAAATCTATAATAAAGTATTTCACGGTCCAGCTCCTTCTGGAGCTATAATTCTTGAGAAGGGCAAAGGCAATGAGTCCACCACCCTCTGCTTCTCAGTCACATGACCTCTATTTTTAAGGAGTCTTTTGGGACTGACCTGAAGTCACTATTTCTTCTCTTCAAAAATGTCTGCCAAACATTCTTGAAAGGAACCGTGATAATATCTGGGTATTTCCGGGTTATCCTTCTCTGAAGTCAGTCATTAAAAGTGGATATTAATAGTCGTAAGGCACTCTGCTTTTGCCCCTTTTACCTCGAAGAAGGTAGGTGCTTAATACAAGCCTCTTGTTTTGTGGATAGAGCAGCTAAACAAGTATTTTAATGCTGACTCTTTCTTTGATCCATCAGAGATCTGAATGAATGTAGCACTTTGCTACATGGCTACCTGACAAAGAATCTAGACCCTTAGACTTCTGTTGGAAGACAATTTACTTCTCTACCATGTTGGGGCTTATGACTCTCAACTATTCATCTCACCACTGTCAATACAGTCTTACCTCATTAGGAATGTGCTGTATAACATCAAAGAACTCTTGGAGGACCTTTCTGAGACTGTGCTGTTTGAGTAGTGAGCTAGCAAGTTTATCACTGTAAGTCTGAGTGTGCTGATGCAATAGCCAGGACAGTAAGCTCAGCTGTGTATTCGCACAGAACAATATTGTTGAAATTGTCCTTCCCAAAGGAAAAGCTCAAAAACAAGGCCTTGGATGCTCTCTTCTTGATGTAGGTGCTCTTCAGCAAAACATGTTCTGTATGGGTCAGTGGCCCTTTAAGGATGAAGTAGGCCCATACTTTTGTAGATGTCTTTTATAACCCTCCCTTTGCCTGCATTTTTTCATCTTCTAAGCTTGGATAATCTGAAAATAGAAAGCAGCCTTCTCACTGTATGAAGAAGGCTTTAAAGCATCACATAGTCTTGCCAACTAAATTGCTAATGCATAGGAGTATACTGGCCACATTGTAAACACCTAGACTCCATTGTGGGACTCAACATGTCTGGGTTGTTTCTTAAAGTCTGTAAGGCATGGATAATCATCTCAAAGAAAAGGAACATTCCAGATGTGACTACTTTCAGCCAAATTCTGGAGCTAACTGCCCATCTCATAAGTAGAATTCCACTGGGAAGCAATCACTTTTGGCAGAACTCTCAAGACAGACCCCAACTCTATTGTTCAGAGGCCATAAAAGTCAACCCATTTTTTACTCTCATTGCTTCTTATTTACTAATGGCACAAATGCCTTTTATTCATTTGTGGATCTCAGTGACTTCAAATTCCACATCAATTATGTCAGGTTTCAGACAGTAACCTTGCAACATCTCATACCCTTATACTCACAGTGTGCCTTCATCTGTCAGTAAATATAGTGAATATGTTTTTGGTAAGTATGCATTTGGGGACCAAACAGGAAATTCACTTCATACTGGAGCAGCATTACTTCAGTATTAAGCATCGTCATTTGGTCTTCCCTCATGCCTAGACTTTTACCAAGGTGGCTGCTATGGTTGTCAAAGTCTTCCAGGAAATAAATTATATTTTATTACTTTTTTTCTGGAAGATGGACTTCTGTTTGCTGCATGCTGGGATTTCCTGAAAATGTCCCTGCTCTGGACACTGTTGTGCTTGCAGTTTCTAGAAGTGACCATAAATTGAACAAAGTCTTCTCTGACTCTTTTTATATGAATAGCCTTTATCAGCAAGGAGTTGTGCACTCAACATTGTTTGTCATTCCTGCCCTTGGAAACAGCCCATGATGTCTAGCTCTGTCCAAATGGACGAGGATGCATTTCAAGGTCTAGGCTTTTCACTTCTGTGACTTAGCAACATAATGGCTGCAACGATCATCACTGTGCCATTTGCACATGAGCATGTGGGTGTTGTGGAGCATTGTGAAATGTAGAGAATTGTGAGGTGTGCATGACTATGTCACAGATATCTCCAGTTGTTACTGGACCCCAAGGTGGTGGACAGTTAATGCCAAACATTTGGTGGTTTTTCCTTCTCTTCAAGTAAACCTTCTTCATATTCTGATAACAGACATTTCAACTGCAGAATGGTGAGCTCAGCCATGTTCCCACACAGTTCAGAGAAACTGACCTCCCCACATCCAGAAGGAGGCCCCAAATCATTCAACTGAAGATAAGAATAGCACTCATGGACCTGAGAGCCTTCTAGGAAATATTACTTCTGAGAACCCTCTGTATCTGGTCAGACAGTCTATTTTGTGGTGCCTAAACAAATTAGAGGGTGCAAAGTCCTATCATCTGTGCAAGAAGATGCATTATGGGGAAGTGCATGACCTGATATATGCTTTGAACTGCTACTGTAGCTGCAAATTCAGAGGTTGTGTATGGCCAAAGATTCCCGAAAAATGAGACGGTCCAACAATCACGTTCTTTACCATTTAAGAAAACACAGTCTCACCCCCCACAACCTTTTGTTTATTTCAACTAGGCAAGCAAAGTATAGCAATGGATGGTTCTCTCTCCCATGATAAAGAGATTCCAGTAAATTTTACCACTGTTCTCAGTGATTTTACATCTCATTAAAAGTTTCATGAAGAATGACAAAACCTCATTATCATCACCCTGTGAGACCAAGAAGGGTGTAGTATCAGACTAACTCAGCCAAATGTTTTCCAGTGCACCTCAGGGATCTAACTTTTGATATAGTAACCTTGATCATGACAGCTTTCTTTGACGGCACCTCAGATATTAGAGGCGGCTAGTGAGACTTTCCATTCAGTAGCCTTATGCCTTCAGAACCGAAATGGTTCTAAGTTGA